>NW_021604962.1:18413-37892 GCF_004785775.1 Grammomys surdaster
ATAGATAGATAGATAGATAGATAGATAGATAGATAGATAGATAGATAAGTAGAAAGATAGGTAGATAGGTAAGTAGATAGATAGGTAGGTAGAAAGATAGGTAGATAGATAGATAGATAGATAGATAGATAGATAGATAGATAGGTAGATAGGTAGAAAGATAGGTAGATAGGTAAGTAGATAGATAGGTAGGTAGAAAGATAGGTAGGTAGATAGATAGATAGATAGATAGATAGATAGATAGATAGATAGATAAGTAGATAGGTAGAAAGATAGGTAGATAGGTAAGTAGATAGATAGGTAGATAGGTAGAAAGATAGATAGGTAGATAGTTAAAGAGATAGATAGGTAGATAGGTAAGTAGATAGATAGGTAGATAGGTAGATAGGTAGATAGGTAGAGAGATAGATATGTGTGGTTCTATGTTATTTCTCAGCTCCCTTCCCTGCTATTATGGACACTAACACTCTGAAACCATACATCAAAATAAACTCCTCTTTAAGTTACTCTTGGTGATGGCATTTTACCACAGCAACAGAAAAGTAGCCAATATAGTAGTGGTATAAAAATGAGTGGGCACAAGGAATACTCCTGTTGTCTTTAGTTTTTGATACAGAGAATAGAGTTGAGTATTCTCTTTGCCAGCCATAGCCTCCTGAGTACTGGAATTACAGGTGTGAAGTGTGACTCTTGACTCTCAATGTCTGATAATGGCAGGAATCCTATCCCACAGATGCCTCATGCCTCTCTCTCCACAGCTCTCGAGGGCATACTCCTTTCCTTTCTGTCCCTGGAGCTCTGTTGGAAGTTTTCCTTAGCTTACCAACCTTGCTGGGAACATAAAGGTAGTGAGCCTTCACTGCAATAAGAAGGTACTTTGGTGGTGGGGAATGTGTCCTTTGTTTTCTTTTTTTTTTTTTAGAAATTACAAATGACTTTTTCATAGGAAAAAACAATAGCCATATTCTATGGAAAAGATTCTACAAGAAGCCCCTTAGGAGATTATTAAAACCAGATTCCCAAGATTCTTGTGGATGAAGCTTTGGATCCCACATTTGTTTGTTATAGGCTCCAAGAATTATACTTTGGAAAATATTTTGGCAGAGTTTATCATATTTAGAACTTTACAGGCACTATGGTTTGGTATTGTATATTAGTACATTACAGTACATGACAGCAATATTAGTAATAACAGAAGTATAAGCACAGTGTAAGGTTAACTAATGTCTTAGTCACTGTTCTATTGCTGTGAAGAAACATCAAATAAATGCTTATAAAAGAAAGCATTTGATGGGGAGCTTGTTTGGCATTTGATAGATCAGTCTATGATGCTCATAGCTGGGAGCATGGCAGCACACATGGTGCTGGAGCAGCGGCTCAGAGCTTACACTTGATTTGAAAGAAGGAGTCAGAGCGAGGGGAAGACTCTGCCTGGTGTGAGCGTTTGAAACCTCAAAGCCCATCTCCAATGGCATCCCTCCATCAACAAGACCACACCTCCTTACCCTCCCCAAACAGTCTACCAACTGGGAGCCAAACATTCACATGTACAAGCCTATGCGAGGCCATTCTCATTCAAATAATCACAATTAGTGTTAATAAATGACAAGGGGGTTTTATTTTTATATATTTATTTTCAAACTAAAATTCTGTTGCAAAATTCAATCTTTACATTTAGAGAAGTCTTTTGGACCCCAGTCCCTTCTCATATTAGAGCCATGACTAATAAAAAATGCCATGTAGTGGCCACTGGCACTTTGTGCTTAAACAAAGCTCATTAAAATTCTAGTCTTTCTTTTCTATTTTACCGGCTTGAAGCACTCATTTCAGGACATGGCAGAAATACTCACTTTTCTGAAGTTATCTACATAGCTGTGATTTCCCCATCTCTGAATCAGTCAGCAAGGACAGAAGGGCCCATCCCACAAGGTTGTTCTGTTATGTAGAAATGATTCCCCAAATCTGCTATCAAGACTTTGCATAGTATTTGATACTCGTTCACCATTATGTAGTCATTAAAACAGTAAGTGCTGTCTTTAAGTGCTGACTAGGATTGAGACACTACATTGGGGAACTTAAGACTAGTCAGACTAGATTTTCTCTTCTTTCTAGGCTTGATATTTAATGGGGTCCGTCCGCATTGATAGGTCCGGTTAAAGTGGTTTTGTGAGATTTATGAAGATGATTCCATCATGATCCCAATCACAAGAGACTTCTAGCCCATTAGAGGAACCAGGAACATCCAAGCACTGCTCTAGGTACAGGTTTGTGGAGCTAAAGCGTGTGTTTAGAAAATGGAATAGTGGAAGATGGGAGCTGAGTCTTTGTCAGCCAGTGCTGGGAGAGAACGCTGTGCTTCAGTCTATCACTCCCTGCCTTCCCACCCACCATAGATCTGCATGATCCATCATCAACAGACAATGCTTAGGTAACTAATTTGGATTCATTTTTACATTTCTGACTGTCAACTGCAAGCCAGCAGTTTTACCAAAGACAGAGTGAGCCTGTCAGATAGTGAAAACAAAATCAATATCAAACTCTTACACAGATTTTAGTTAGCTTATAGTGATGTCGCCATATTAAAAAAAAATTCTAATGGATAGTTGACTAAGTTGAGCAACAAGGCAATTCTTGTGTTTGAATTTAGTGCTAGCAAACTTACAGGAACCCACAAGAAGTCCCTTCTACTACAGGAGCATTAAATTTTATAGTGTTCTTCAACCCAGAGTCATAAAAGATTAGTTTTATTGACTTACTATCAAACCAATATTTTTACCATAAATCTTTTCAAACTTTCAGGGGCGGATTTCATTTTAATGGTTTGAATTTATGGAATACTTTTCAGTGCTTTTCTGCCTTCTTATTCTAAGTGCTGAGATGGAATAGGGAATTTAAACGTGATTTATAAACCAAATAATTTGTTACATCCATATTACTTAATAACTTTTGTAAGGGGAAATTGAAAGCGTTTTTCTTATTTTTTGTATGTATATGTGTATGTGTGTGTGTATACATGTTTTCATGAGTGTGGTCTCAGCATGTGCAGGTGCACACACATGTGGATGTTTCAGTGTGGAAGCTAGGGTTGAAATCTGCTGTCTTCCTTGCTTGGTCTTTATTTACTGAGGCATGGTCTCTTGCTGAACCCAGGACTATGGCTACTCTTGGTAGTGACCTTGTCTTGGGGATCCCCTATTTCTACCTCAGAATCTGGAATAACATGTGGGATGCCATGACCTTCCAGCTTTATGTGAGTGCTGGGGATCCAAACCTTAGTCCTCACACTTGCTCAGCAAGTTCTCTATCCACTGAGCCATACTGATTTCCTTCAAGTGTAGATTTTAATTAAAACATTTTCTAAGCCACTGCTCAATCAAAATATCTATTCTGACACCTTACACAGCATTAATGACAGTGATCTATATAACTTGACAATATCTTTAAAATAAATATAAAAATACTTTTGATGAATAATGGTACAATAAATATTGATTTTATTTATTGATTAATATGATAAATCAATCAATCTAAAATCTATCTATCATCTGCCTCTATCTATCTATCTATCTATCTATCTATCTATCTATCTATCTATCTATTTTCATCTATCTGTCCTGCCTAGAGGTACCTTTTAACTTGACAAACATGGAGGGCATTTGTGGGTGCTTTTGCAGTATTAGTTAATGGGATTTGGGGATATACAAGCTTCATAGTTCTGACAGTCTTTGAGAGTCTCATGATTTTCTAAAAAGACAAAAAGCAGATATGAATGGCAAGCCTTTCCTTTTGAGCTATGCACTGAGAGTGGGATACAGTAGCTTCTCTGTTTTTGGTGCTAGACACTGCCCTCAGATGCTCCTGCCAGGGCACAGCACTGACTATTCCTCCTCAGCCTTGTCAGGTCAATAGTATTTTTGCATTTTTTTTATCAGTTTTTCTTTCTTGACAATGAAATATAGATTTGGGTTTAATGATTACAGTTAGTGATTGAGTCAGCACCCTGACAGCAACTAGCCAACCAATAGGTAAGGTTTAGACCCAGCATCTTTTATAAAGGTGTTCCATCCATCTATCCATCCATCCATCCATCCATCCATCCATTCATCCATCCATCCATCCATCCACTCATTCATTCATCCATTTTACAGATGTTTATTAAGTACCATCTATGTATCAGATGTCATTCTAGGTACTGGAATTTCAGGAATCCTAAAATAGGGATACAGCCTCCCTTCTGAATGGCTTACATTCTAGTGTGTAGATATAGACAATTAACAAAATAAATAAGCAAAGCATACAGTATCCAGATGGAGCCAAGCACTATGGAGAAGAGAAGTTTCAGGGAGGAGGAGGGGATTCGTACTTGTACATAATGGCAAGAGAAGACCTCAACAGGAAGGAAATATTTAAAGAAAGATAAAAGGCAACAAAGGAGAGAGTCATGCCAATATATCTAGCAAAGAGTGTTCTAAGGAGAGGAAGCAGAAAGCAGAAATGCTCAGAGGTGTAAGATTGCTTGATGCTTTAAACAGAATTACAAGGAATCCAGTAAGGTAGTTCTCCTACCTTACAAAGGATGGAAGATTCAGGTAAGGAGGGCAGATCACACAGGTCATGGTAAGGGATGTGCTATTTCCAATGAGAAAGAAGAGTTACTGGATATAATTAGTCAGAGAAATAACACTAGTTGATTCAGGATTTAAAATAATCATTAATGGCAAGCTCATCAACTAAGAGTGAAAGAGAGAGGCTGAAAGGAAGTTATGATCCAGTTGCCTCATAGAGCAGAACAATGTTTTGATAAGAGAATACATTATGACCATCAGACAGTATGGAGAACCCACTGGGAGTTGGTCATGACTTGAAGTGAGATTGTTCCGCTACATGGAGCAGGCAGACTAAGATTTAGCTAAAAGCAAAGGTTTCAACAAGTCATTAAAAGAAGAGAGGGTGGGACAAGGGGATTGAGGGTCATGTAAGGAAGTGACTTAGGGGTGGACTCTGGAATGGACACTAGTAAGAAGGGAAATGAGCATTGAGAAGTAAGTGAGTTCAATGAACTGAAAGTGTCATGCTACAGGGTCATTGGGTATGGGACAGAGGAAAACGGTTAAAAATGAAATTTAAATTATAGTACAAAAATGGTTTATTTAGAGTAGAGATTCATGTGCTCAATCTGTGAATTTTATTAAGAAAAGTTGTACCATAGCAGAATACATCTTTATAAGAGTATGTGCTGTAGGTTCATCATCATCATCATCATCAACAACAACAACAACAACAAACCCTACAAATAATGCTAAACAAATAAAATTTAAAATAAAAGATTAAACAAAACTAAACAAGATTAAGGAAACAACTTATCTCCTATTCTGTTAAAAACAATATTCAATAAAGCCACTGAGAACCCCATTCATACATACCATTGACCTAGGCACTGGCTATAAAGAAGGAAAGCATTTGGAACAATAGCACAGAGATGGTTTCAATTAAACAAAAATACAAGACTACTTGGTAAATGTTTACCACTGGGACATTCTGCTCATTAAAAATATCTAGGTTTGTTTGTTGCTTTTAAAAAGGGAATTTTAGTACTTGAAAGGTGTTTAAATTTATTTAGTGCTTTAAAAATATACAAGATGAAATGCCAATCTTTATAATGGACTAATAGTAGTTCCCTTGACCAACTTAAAGTTGCATTTGGTACAGTGTCATAGGGGTTGGAACATATTGACTGTGTTTGTTATATGCCTATGCTTTCCTTTTGTACCATTAGAAGTCTGTAGGGGGTCCCATAGAGGGTTCACAAGTGGTATTGGGTAAAACTAAGGATCACAGTGAGAGCACTTTTATAGATATAAATAATATAAAATGCTTTTTAGATATAAATAATATAAAATCACTAATCTCTGTAGGTAGTTAAATACTAAAGGTAATTATTAAACACCTAATTACTTTAAAGAAGGAAATTAAAATAGCTTAAATACAAACTTTCTGCAGTGCTGAAGTATCAAACTTAGAGCCTCGTTGTAGATGAGGCAAATGCTCTATTATATTACTGAGATACATCGCAAACCAACAAAAATATTTTTACAGCAAGCCCGCAACACATATATGCTTGATAGTATCCAAAATGAAAATACTTTAAACGCTTTATGATGAAAAAAAAATCAAAAGTTTTAACCAGCACCACATATGATTCTGAGAGCCACCCAAACTTGAGAAGAGGTATTTCTCTCTCCAGATCAGGAACCGGTGAGCTCAGCCCCCAAGCCTAACTCAGCCGTCACACAGTGATTGTATATGAGCCTTTATTGGAGTATATGTTACAACCAAAACATAGATCACATGCACACATTACATTTATGTTTCCGTCTACATTTCTTCCTATAACAAAAACATTTTTTCAGAAAAGGCAACATTTCAGAGTGATTATCCTGTATTTTATGAATTTTTAAGTGGAGTGGAATCACATTTCTTATGTGCTTCTTCCGGAGACAGCACTGAGTTTAAATTGTTATCTTTATTATTTATATTGTTTGTGTTCTTTCAACATAACTTAGGAGTCTGGAGTTAGGTCGTTGGTGGTGTCTCTTGGTAAGGATATCTGGCTTTACTTTCATTGAATACACACTCGGATCTTTGTTCGCTGTTACCCCAACTTGTCAAGCTGTAGACCAGCTGAATGGTGCTTGCCATTCAATCTTAGGGCAACTCTGTGTTGGTGTTGAAATAGGGTGTCAACAGAGCTCCCAGCTGAGCTAGCAATAGGTACAACATCTGAGTCCAAGAGTAAACCTTTTGTACAATTAGAAGTCTAGGGGCGGGCATCCATAGACGGTTTACAGGAGGTACTGTGTAGACAAAGAGTCACAGTAGGAGAAGGTGATGCTCCATGGAGGCAGGGAAAAGAACACATCCTCTGGAGGAAATACACTAGGGGTCTCTATCTGGAAGTGGTGATTCAGGATACAATATAATCCCACACTAGTGTAGTAGGGTGGGCAAAACTGGTGGGCAGACTTGGAATGGGCTTTGGAGTTCCTGTCTTTCATTTATTAAGATCACAGGATAGCATGAAGGCGACCATGGTGGGTGAAGGCAGTAGCAGGCAAGTGGACCAAATGGGTTCTTTGTCATCAACACTTGAATGGATTCTTAAGAATTCTTTTAATAGAGTGCATATTTTAGGTAGTGATTTCTCAAGTCTAGGAATGTAATGGGGGAAGAGAGACAAATTTCCAAATGTCTGTAGCATTTCTGAGGTAGATAAGTCCTTAAATGTTACAAAGATGAGACTGTTATTTGGGTAAGATAACTTACAAATACCATGAGTGATAAATTTGAATTTGAATTCAAGTACAGGCTCATTCTTTCTTTTCAGCATCGTGCACTTGGAGTGATTTGTGGGAGAGGCTTTTCAGTGGAGGGCAAACTACATCCCTGTCTGTGGTTAAACAAGCTGGTGGATCATAAATCAGACGTGGCACTGGAAGGAAATGGTTGCAAAGAAGATTGAAGTAGATGCTTTTAAAGATTCTTCCCATTTACGTGATTCAAGGGAGGAAGGCAACCCACGTGGGAGAATCAACATAGTGCCATAGTGTGTGGGATGACACCAAGGGAGACCCACAGGGGCACAGATGTGTAGTATCTTACATGATCAATGGTGCCCAGAATAGAGCTGAGTGACTCCCAGTTTAAACATGACAGGAGCTGGCCCTGTGACATTTCTCTTCCTATAACTGGTTGACAGCACAATAGAAGTTAGATGGCTTTAAAAGTGGGCAAGAAAGAGGGAACATAAAAATGTTGGAAAATTGTACTGGATGATTTTTGGTCTTTATTCCAATAAACAGTTCTGGCTTATTTTCTATTATTTTTTTCCCATTCAAGTTTGGTTCCATGATCAGATCTGTGGTGTTTACTTCATTCTCTAACCAAATCCCATTTCCAAATTCTCTGTCCTCATGGTGTGATTTAAAGTAACTTCCTGACCTGTGTTTTTGCTCTGATCTGCTTATCCCAGACCTACTTTATAGGACTTCTGCCTGAAGGAATCTGACCAACGAATCCTGCCTGGTCCTTCTCTGAAAGATTCAGTGTTCTCATCTACTGGCTAACTCCCCTGTCCTTCCTTGTACTGTTTTGACTAGCAAGTGCAAACATTAACAGTGATAGTAACAATGAAATTTAGCCATAGTAACCGGTGATATTGTGATACCTGCTTCACTCACATGGTTCTACTTTATTCTTTTTATTTTTAAAGATTTATTTTATTATGCATACAGCGTTCTGCCTGTATGTGTCCTGTAGGCCAAAAGAGGGCACCAGATCTCATTATAGATGGTTGTGAGCCACCATGTGTTTGCTGGGAATTGAACTCAGGACCTCTGGAAGAACAGACAATGCTCTTAACCTCTGAGCCATCTCTCCAGCCCCTCTACTTTATTCTTATGTCTATAGGAGAAAAAGAATGTGATCGCCTGCAGCTTACAACTGAGGATATTGAAGTGTGAACCACCAAATAACTTATCTGAGGTCACCCACCCAGTAAGTGGCAGAACAAAGATTCACCATGGGGCTGGTGAGACAGCTCACTGGCTTACAACAAAGTCTGATGACATGAGTTCCATTCCCAGTTCTCCTGTTCAGGAAGAAGTGAACCATTTCCTATAAGATACATGCTGTTCTCTGGCCTCCATACTCATGCTGTAGGGTGAACATGGCCTCGCACCATAAGTAAATAGATAAATGTAGTAAAAAAAAAAAAATAAGGATTGTTTAAAAAAAAAGATTCAAGGACATTTGAACCTACATTCCAAACTCCACATGCCATTTTATAAAGCTCAGATGGGTGATGAGAAGTGGCTTAGGGGCTTAATGTGTGCTTCTTTTGGCCGATCAATGTGGGAAAAAATAGGCCACAGCGGTGGTGGAGGAAGTCCTGGAGGCTTTCCATGAGGCTGATCCCACATGCAGGAGAAAGTCTAAGGTTCCAGAGGCTGGAGGCTTTGGTGGCAGCAGGCCCCAATGACACGAAAATGTCCATAGTTCCAAAAGGGTTTTATTGTCATGGCGGATGGTAGATGGATCTGGGTGTACCCTCCTGAAACTCAGGCCAGACCTGAGTTAAATAGGGAGGGAGAAAGGGGGAGGTTCTGGGGAAGCATGTTTAATTTGCTCTGCCCTCTGGCCTTCATTAGTATGTAAACCCCTAGGGCCTGAGGCCTATGGTCATGCCCTCTACCTGTGCACTTTGGGAGGGGATGTAATGGCCTACGTGACTGAACAATGTAGGTCTACTGAGACTAGTCTGCGTTTCAGGACTCTGGGTTCTGGGGATGTGGCCGAACGCCTGCTGGTTCTCACTTAGAGTCCCGAGGTTCCAGGCCCATGCCCAACCATGAACCAGGATACCCTTATGCAGTCCCACAGATCGACACTCTATTATTACATTTATTTAAATTTCAAAGATTGCCCCCTTTCCTAGTGTCCCCTCTGAAAACCTCCCATCCTATCCTTCCTCCTCTTTGTCTCTAAGTGGGTGCTCCCCCACCCCCACCCACTCCCACCTCACTCCTCTAGCATCCCCCTATGCTAGGACATCAAGCTTTCACAGGACCAAGGGCTCCCCTCCCATTGATGCCAGATGAGGCAATCCTCTGCTACATATGAAGTCAGAGCCACGGGTCCCTCCATGTGTACTCTTCTGCTGGTCGTTTAGTCCCTGGGAGCTTTGGAGGAGTCTAGTTAGTTGATATTTTTGTTTTTCCTATGGGGTTGCAATCCCCTTAAGCTCCTTCAGTCCTTCCCCTAGCTCTTCCAATGGGGTCTCTGGGCTCAGTCTGATGGTTGGCTGTGAGTATCTGTGTCTGTATTGGTCAGGTGCTGGCAGAGACCCTCAGGGTACAGCTATACCAGGTTTCTGTCAGCAAGCACTTCTTTGCATCAGCAATAGTGTCTGGGTTTGGTGTCTGCAAATGGGATGGATCCCTAGGTGGGGCAGTCTTTGGATGGCCTTCCCTTCAGTCTCTGCTCCATTTTTTGTTCCTGCATTTCCTTTCGACAGGAACAGTTCTGGGTTAAAATTTTTGAGAGGGGCGGATGACCAGTAAAAATATAGTATTAAATGTGAGGAATGTTGACAGAAGATAAAGACAAATATATGAAAAAAAGTGACATAGTAGTTGAGATTGTGTGAATGAGTAAGTGGCTTTTCTCAGATACATCTGTCCCAGAACTACCTCAGGGGATACTTCCATGGAAAGCATTTTGAGTCTAACTTGAAGGAATCCTGGGGGGAAAGGGGGAAACATGTCATAGAGAATGTACTGTGGTAAATCATTTAAGAGGTGTGTTTTATCTTTGTGTTCCTAGTTCCTAGTATTGTACCTGAAATTAAAAAGACTGTACTTTCATCTTTACTAACTAAAGTATATAGTGAATGTTTTCATGTCTCTATCACAGTGTTTCTATTGATCACATAATGAGACAATAGGGAATGGCTGTCCTGAAAAGATGGCTAATTGGTGAATAGCACTTGCTGTCCTTCCAGTGAACCTGAATTTGGTTTCTATTATCCACATCAGGCATCTCATAACTGCCTGTAACTCCAGCTCCAGGGGATCTGACATTTTCTTCTAGCCTCTTTGGGTACCTGTATACACTCAAGACACACACGCACACACACACACATAAATAAATCTTAAAAACGAAAGGCTGTAGAGTAATTGGCTTGAGGGGTAGAAAGATAAAGTCTTCAACTTTAGCTATGATGATTTGAAAGTGAGAACACAGTATCTAATGAGGGGACTTTAGCAGCCAAACCTATGAGTGTAGGGCTTTAGAGTAGTGCCTTAGTGACTTTATTATTGCTGTGATAAAACATCACAATCAAGGCAACTTACAAAAGGAAGCGTTTAATTTACGTCTTACTTAAGTGTCATAGGGTAAGTCCATCATGGCAAGAAGCATAAGAGCAGGCAGGCTGCATACTGAGACAACAACCACAACAAAAACAAACACACACACACACATACATTCAGAGAGAGGGAGAGACAGAGACAGAGAGAGACAGAGACACACAGAGAGATAGAGGGACAGATAGATGATGGATGGATGGATAGATACATAGATAGATAGATAGATAGATAGATAGATAGATAGATAGATAGATAGATAGTAGTGTAGACTTTAGAAACCTCAAAACCTACCCTTAGTGACATACCTCTTCCAACAAGGCCAAACCTCCTAGTCCTTTTCAATCAGTTCCATGAACTTTGGATCAAGTATACAAACATATGAGCTTATGGAAGCCATTCTCATTCACATCACCACAACTAGAAGGTCACAAGTACCTCTTTAGGTGTTGACAACAGGGAAGACATATAAGCATAGTTTTTAGAGGAATTGTTATATAGTAAAATCTTAATGAGGTAAGAGATGGTAACTGAATCAGTGAAGGAAATTAAAAGGCAGTCATGAAGGGATAATAGTGGTGTCACAGAATTCAAGAGTGGAGATAATGGAGAAGACCATAAACTGCTCCAAGTTATGATAAAATAGAGAATAATGAGGAAAATTCATTAGTAGAAACCTCAAATGTAGTCACCTTTCAAGAAAAACAGCTCAGCAGAGTGCAGGAAGAAGAAATCTACCCTCAGGTGTTAAATAAAGGATATTTGTGGCAATATCCTCAATGACAGGTGTGGTTAAATGAAATATGTTGAGAGAGAGGGAGAGAGGGAGAGAGGGAGAGAGGGAGAGAGGGAGAGAGAGAGAGAAGTGAAAAGAAGGTTTGAAAGTCAGCAGGATAAACAAACCTTTCTGCTATACTTTTGAATGTAAGATACATTTTGATGAATTTAGTATTTAATAGCATGAATGTTTAGTTTCCAATTCAAGATAGAGTTGAAACAGGGAAGGCAGTTAAGTTATAAAGCCAGAGAATTTATATGGCTTTAGGCTTCGAAGAGGGTCCTCCTCCTAGATGTAGAGCCTGGTGGCTAGCATTAGGAAAGAAAAGTGGAGGTGAAGGGACCAAAGGATGGATGTGCACTGGATAGGAGATTGCTTGGTTGGGGGCAGAATCCTGTAATCCTGTAGGGAGCAGGAATTGCTGTGCTTTTGTGCTACTGTGACAGTTTCTCAAAGACATGACTTAAGGAGAGAAAATTTATTTTGGCTCATGTTTTCCATCTGTCAAGATAGGAAAGGTTATAGTGGTGGGCGCATACGGGTGAGGCTGTTCACATACGGTAGAGAAGCACTCAGCCAGTGCCCAGGGATAGCATACACCAAGGGTTCCCCACATCCCTGATGACTCCCTTCCTTCTCCTAAGCCCCATCTTCCCAAAGTCATAGAATTTCTCCAAATAGCACTACCTGCTGGGGTCAAATGTTCAGAACACGAACCCTTGGAAGATATTTCAGATCCAAACCATAGCAGTGTCTTCTGGTCACATAAAGAATTCCTGAGAAGGAACAGTTTAGGGGAGGAAAGGTTGATTTGGGTTCAGCAATTTCTGAATTATCAGCCCATGGTCACTTGACTCCATTGGTGGCCAGATAGAACATCATGGTGACAAAAAATCATATGACAGGCAGCTGCTCACCTTGTAGCAGCAGAGAAATGGAGCAGAGAGAAAGCCTATAGCAGTGGGCTTCCTTCTGCTGCTCTTCTTCTCTATGTACCTCCTAGGCACTGGATGGTGCTGGCTGTGCACATGGGAGGTTTCCCCTCTTTCTTCCTGTCCCACTTGCCACTTGCCTCTATAATACCTGCTCAAGCACTTCCCAAAGTATGACTTTCTAATCTCTTATGCACCTCTCAACCTAAGCACCAGTGGACAATCAAGATTAACCACAGATAGGGGGACCAAACTCCAGTATTTACAAAACTGGCAGCCAAGGTTCAGAAAGGCAGCTAGGGACCTCTGAATCCTAGAGAAAACTCATACGAACTGTTTGAAAGAGCTTTGTGTTTTCATTTCTTCAGGTTGTAAGGGATCCCATGCCACCACCACTGACTTCCAGTACAGCTCTAGTTTGGAGACAATGAATTATTGTCACTTTACTGAAGGGTGTTGTCAACCAGATGGTTGAACAGCACCCATCCTGGGGAAAGAAGTTTTCTCAGACAATTTCTAGAACTAATTTGGCTGTTTTGCAAATAGGGATGGAAAGATGTAGATCATAGGTGTTGCTTCCCCAAGGTCATCATTAGCCAGACCAACTGGCTGACAAGCTCACAAGCCTATGGCTGTAGAACCTCACTGAAGAAAGATGGGTTATATGGATAAGCCTCTTTTCAACTCGATCTGCTGGAATGATGTCTTGGTCCTTTGAATTAGCTCTTGCAGAAACATCAGATTGGATCGTATAATCTTCTCAGTCAATATCTTATCACAATTTGCTTAAATGTCCTCTCCTATGTGACTTGTCTGGGTCTGCCAAGACAGTGATACATACTTGGGTTCCTACATTCAAAGGCTTTTGCACTGTGGATATTCAATATGTTTCACATTCTACCTGTAGAATAAACTACAACACAGTTCCTGAGATGAAGAAAAAATGGTCTGTGGTTCTGGGCATCTCCTTACTGAAGGGATTCAGGGTGCTGGGACAAATAGTAAGCTGAGAATTTTATGGAAACCTATTTATCTATATGCAAATATTGGTTTTCTTCTCCAAAATATTTTTCTCTTTCACTGAAACATGAAGCTATGCCTCATGTGACAGAGATGAATATGTATGTGGTATGTATGTATATTTTATGTATACACATGTCAGAATTCATTAACCAAACTTGGAAAACACATGTGCAAAAATAACAGATGCCAAAGCTGAAGGGGGGTGGGGAGAAATACTTGACAAAAGCATTAAGATACTTCTTAATTTTTTGACACGATTATCCAGCTGTTTCCCTCTGACCTTATCTCTTGTCTCCTACACTGCCATGCAGTTTTTACATTATTATTCCAGTCAGCACCACAAAACCTGAGGCAGCCCATTTTGAAATCTCTCTTAACATATTAAACTGAATAGCAAATAGATAATTTCAATCATAACTCGCAGCCAATAAAAACCTTCCAGAAACCAGCAGACTCTCAAAACCTTTGAAGCTTTTCTCTTTAACTACAGAAGTCTAGAGGATATTAAAATCAAATTCAGGAAATTCTGTGGGTGGCACAGGGGAGGAAGCATTTCAAGGTCTTAGAAAACCACAAACCTAGGCACTGTGCTGTATTTCAGTTATGGGTCCAAAATATGTCTCTCTTTCTCGTTCCAAACAGAAGAAACTACTGTTGGTAACACTGCCTTCTGGAGACACTGTTATTGTAACAAGACAGTGAGAAAACAGATTGCATAGTGGGTAAAGAAAGGAGATCAGTGCAAAGGCGCCACTGAAAGACCGAGGAATGACAAACTCAACAACAGTCATATGTTCAGAGAGTTCCCAATGTGTAAAATAAGGTTACATGCTTATTGTAGAGAAAGACTTTGGCAGAATTATCTGAAAAA
The DNA here is from genome assembly GCF_004785775.1 of Grammomys surdaster. Classification (NCBI taxonomy): domain Eukaryota; kingdom Metazoa; phylum Chordata; class Mammalia; order Rodentia; family Muridae; genus Grammomys; species Grammomys surdaster. The sequence continues at coordinate 32,940 of NW_021604962.1, forward strand.
AGAAAAACCAGGTTCTTCTATTTAAAAAAGACATCAAAACCCAAAATGAATACCCTCCCCCCAAAAAGGGCCTATCATTTTCCATTATCCTTTAAAATATCTAATAACTCCTTCTGCCAAGATTTAGGTTCATCTGCCTTGTTAGCCAAGTCAAACTTGTCATGAATTTACATGAACCAGCATGACACCATCCCCTGGGGTGTAATCGTTCTTCAATGTGAAGAATATAGCTGAGTATTTACTTTTAAGAGACTATAATTTCTTTATCCTTAATTTTATATACCTTAATCATCTTTACTCTAAACCCTTCAAAGTTCATCATATAATAAAAGTACAGGCTTGGTTCTTCTTACCTATGATTATCCCAGGATCATCTCTTTCATTTTGAATTCTGAGAAAATGTTGAACACACTGAAACAGTTTCCAATCTTTTTTTTTCTTCATGAAATATGAGATGGTGAAGTTCATGCACACATAACAGAATATCAGAATTGAAGTTTCTGCCAAGACACAGAAATGTGACTGCTGCTACACGCTGAGGGAACAGGTAGTTAAGTTCTGTGCAAAGCTTCCCAAGGAGTAGGCAAAGACCTGGCTACACTTTGAAACCCCTCACACACCCAAAGTCCATCAAAGGGTAGAATGTGGGGATGGCTTCAATAGTTGCATGGATTTCCTTAGGGGAGGGCTTTGCAAAGTCTTATCTTCTCTCTTTAGGGATGGTTAGGCAAGTATTTCTTTCTTCTTCTCAAATCAAGAGAAAGGGGATTTAGCAGATGGCATAAGGAATTTGATATGTGTCCTCTGTGGTTACGGAAACGGCTGTCTGGTATCCGATGATCACATGGAAATCCTAAGTGGTAACAGCAGTCGGCTAGCAGCTCTGACCACAGGAATGTAGAGGTGGCCATGTTGCTCGCTCTCCCTTCCCAGTATTTCCTGAGCAAGAATACTGGGAATATTTGCCACAGACCAGATGTGGGACACTCAAGGGAAAGCTGCCCTATTGACTCTGAGGCTCAAACTGTTATTAGGTTCTATTTTTCTCTCTTTTTTTTCCTGTTTCTTAGCATAACTTTTTTTTTCAGATAGGCCAACTCTTTGTAATGTCAGAGTGATTGTAATCAATCCCTTGGGCAAATCCTTCTGGATGGAGCAGATGTCCATGTAAGTAATAGCAAAGTCATGCCCCAGGAAGGTAGGATGTGGCTGCCAGGTAGACCAACTATTAATAATGGTCTGTATACTTAGCATTCCTTTGGTTCTCATGTTATGTTTCAGAGTTCTAGACTTGTTCAGCCTACTTCTGCTATTTTAATCCATTGACCTGCCTCTCTCTATTTCATGCCTCCACGACCTATGGTTTTACTATAACCAACATGTTATTCTCTATGTATATCTGAGCCTTTGTTAAATCTTTCGGAAATGAATAAAATCATGCAGTAGTATTTTTTCTAGTGTCTAGGTTTGTTTCTTGCAACATAAAGCCATTTAGGTCCATCTACTTTGTGGCAAATGGCAAGACAGCTTTCTTTTTAATGTTGGATAATATTTCATCTATATACTATACACACACACACACATCAAATATATCTCATCTCTATTTGATATATAAAACACATAAAATATGATGTATATGTGATACATCTATATCTATCAACCATTATCTATTAATGGACATTTAGTTTGTTTTAGTACCTTCCAATTGTAAATAATGATGCAATGACCTTGGAAGTGAGCATATCCTCAAAGCTGGAAATTACAGCTCCTGTGGCGTGTACCCAGAAGACAGCTCATTTCTTCATACACCCTTGTCAACATTTGTTATCTCATCTTTGGTGTTATTGTTTAGACAGGGTTTTACTCTGTTGCCAAGGTTGGCATTTACTCCCTCCTGACTCAGTCTGCTAAATCCTGAGATTACAGACATGTGCTACCAAGCCCGACTCTCTTGTGTTTTATAATAGTAATCTTCACTGGTGTGAGGTACTGTCTTATAGTGGTTTTACCTCCTTAACCCATTCCCAGTTTGTAAATTTTATTGTAAATGGTATTGTTTCTTTAGTTTCTCTTTCAGATAAGTTATTTGTGAAAAGAAATGTTATTGATTTTTACATATTGGTTTTGAAACTGGCAATGATACTGAATTTCTATGTTGGTTCTAACATTATTTTAGGTGTGACTTTTTGACCTCAATAATTGTAGCATTTGCATAGGATAAGAATTTCACTTCCTATTTTTCTAATTTTAGTGCGTTTTATTTCTTTTTATTATCTGATTGTTTCTGCTAATAGTTCCAGTGGTACACAAAGTAAATTCCTGCCTCGTACATCTTTGCAGAGAAATTTTGATTTTTTTTCTCCACTGAATATATGATAAACTATGAATGTTTTGTAAACAGGTTTTATTAAACTGAGAAAATCTTCTCTTATGCCTAAACTGCTAACACTTTATTTTAAATCAAGGAAGAATGATGGATTGGGAATGATGACGATTTCAGCACTGGGGAAGGTAAGGCAGGAAGATTATGACTCGAGGCTATCCTCAGCTGCACAGTGAGATTCTTCTTATATAAAAAAACTAAATAAAACAAAACGGTGTTGAGTATTGATAATTGTATTTTCTGCATAGCTAAAACAATCATGTGTTTTTGTGTTTCATCCTGACTATCTGACTGATTAGCATATATTAAGCTACATGCCACAAAAGAGTCTGACTTATGCATAAGGTATAAGTAATCCTTTAGAAATATTGCTATGTTTAAAAAAAACATAATTTTTGGAAAACTTTTAGAAGAAGAATAGTAAAGACAATGACAAAAATTCCGTATAACTCTTTTAGACAAGTTACTATGGCACATTTGTATAACAAATGGGGCCACAATCATCTATTGTAATTACATTTTTCCTACTTTTACAAGTATTTCAAATGTGAAATTACAGGGTTTTTAGCCCAATAAAGCAATCACAAGTAGTCCCAATGCCAAGGAAATGTAAAGAGGAAGAGAGAAAAGAAGGCCATAGCCATAGTCACAAATGTTCCTTCAAAAGATCAGGGACTCGGCCTGCCAATATTTCTACTTTTAACTTTGTAATTGATGTGTGGGATGGCTTGCAAAATGATAGGATTTGGAAGCTTTCTATTTTTTTAAGAGATTTACATGAATGATTGCCTAATATTATCAAGAACTGGTTAGTGTGGGCTCCATAATCCTGTCTTTAGAGTCCCATTCCAGTTCCATTAAAGGCCTTCTTTTAAAGCCTTAATTAATTAGTTAATTTCATTTTGAGGATATCATGCATGAGTACATCATTTCTACCCTTCTTCACTAATGTCTCCCCCTCTGACTTCTCTTCTCTTCTTCTTTCTCTCTCTCTGACTCCTCCCATGTCTTCTTCACTAATGTCTCCCCCTCCACTTCTTCACTAATTCAAAACCTCTTCTTATTTTTACATTCACAGACATTTTTCTTGGGAGTAACCAACAACCAACTAAACAACCAATGGCTTACTCAATAGATGATTCATTGCCAGCACTATAAACCTAGCCAAACTACCAGTGGCTAGAAAGTTCATAGATCCTAGAAGAAGTTCATAGATACTATTACTACCAATTTTATATCTGTATCTATCTATATCTGTATCTGTATCTGTACCTGTACATATATATATATATATATATATATATATATATATATATATATAAAACCTACTTAGTCCTTAGTCTATTTAGTGTTGCTTTCTTGTACATTTATTTAGAGTTGATTACTTTGGATCAAATAACCTCCTAGGAAGCTCATCGCTGGAGGAACAGTTCCCCTCCTGGTAGCTGTTAATCTAAAGGTGAGGCCGTGTGAAATCTCCCTTATATGTGCTGGCATGTCAGCTGGTGCGGTCGTGCATAGGCCACCAGATTGTTGAGATTTCATGGGTGCAGCTTCCCTATGATTTCTTGAACACAGTATCTCATAGAAGATGTCTGCTCAGGCTCTTAGCATCTTCTGGTCCCTTATTCTGTGATGTTCCCTGAACCTTAGATATACTAATTGGGGTTGGGATTCACAGAGTTCCTTATTCTCTGCATTTTGACCAGTTGTGGATCTCTAGAATAGTCTTTGTCTGCTGCCAAAAGAAGTTTCTTTGATGAGGGCTGAGAACTAGACTCAACTGTGGGTACAAGGGGAAATATTTAGAATACAGTTGGAAATTACATTGGTTTAGGAAATTGATAATAGATTTTCTTCTAGGATGAACTTTCTACCCACTGGTAGCTTGGCTAGGTCTATAGTGCTAGGAATGAATCATCTATTGAGTAAGCCATTGGTTATTTAGTAGGCTGTTGGTTACTCCCAAGATAAACGTGCCACTATTGTGCTGTTGAGGGTATCTTGCTGGGCTGGCCATTGTAGACTTTACAGCTGGGTAAGTCTGTTGATTGCTTTTCTCCATTGGCAGCTTGCATAGCACCTTCAGATACCAGGAGAGCTAATCCTCAGGGAGGAACTTGTATCCCAACTTGTCACACATGCTGGTGTTTTGCCTGGGACAGCTTTTACTGCTTTTCATTGGGAGACTCCTTCCTCAAGCAGGAAGGTTCCAGCTCTGTGCTATATTCCCTAAAATCTGATGTCTGAAGTGTGTGCTGTTTTTATCAATAGGGTCTTGCCTTCAAGTTCTGGCTCAACTGGAGGTCGTAGCAGCAGCAGCATATATTGTTTTGGGAGCCTTAGATCCTCTTGACCAACAACTCCAAGGGGGTTTCCCATAACATCACAAAAAATGGCACAAACTAGTTGTCCTTGAAAATATGATGTAGTGCTCACAATGACCTATTACCTTGATGATGGCAAATTGACTATAAAAATTCAGGGATTGTGATCTCTGAAAAAAAGAAAGAAAGAAAGAGAGAGAGAGAGAGAGAGAGAGAGAGAGAGAGAGAGAGAGAGAGAGAGAG
>NW_021604962.1:37992-83964 GCF_004785775.1 Grammomys surdaster
AAGAAAGAAAGAAAGAAAGAAAGAAAGAAAGAAAGAAAGAAAGAAAGAAAGAAAGAAAGAAATCTATTTTTAGGAGGATTAGGAGGATTTTTAAGTGGTAAGAGATTTCAGAGGTAATCTGTATTTCTCCTTGAAACAAAGCTCTAGATTGTTCATTAAAGCTGATTCACTTCCAGTCTTATTTTTAAAATCATGAAAGATATCCCTTTAACCCAGCTGATAGCTAGCAGAAATGACAGTGATTTGTGAGTCAGCCTTGATCCCTCTTTGCCTCGATGGCCTTTCAGCTCTTTGAACCAGGTAAGCAATCTTGTATCCTGTGTTTTCACAGATGCTGATGTTTTGCCTGGAATAGCTTTTACTGCTTTTCAGTGGGAGACTCCTTCTCGTTCTTCAAATAAATGATTCTAATTAGGCTAGGTTCTTGTAAATTATATTTGTGTCGTGTAAGATCCTGGGACATCTTACTAAGTTTTATTAAAGTGATTTTTCCTGTGATCCTATCTAAATAGACTTCATCTCCATTATTTTATATTGAAAAATCTTAGAATTTCTTTAGAACACTCATTTTAACTTGAAATCCCATTTGGCACTTTATATTGTCTATCTTCCCAACTGAACTCTAGACTTTCAGAGATCAGTATGGTGTTTATGTTTGCTATGGCATTCCCAGCACCTAGTGTAATCTTTGGCACATAGTAGGTGATCAACACAATTTTTTTGTATATATGTATCTGTTTGTGTGTGAGAGTGTTTGTGGTGGATAGGAGTCTTCCCCAAGTATCCTCAACTTAGTGCTTTGAGATAGTCTCTTACTGTACCTAAAGTTCACAGATTCTGATATGATGGCTTCCAAGCCCCAGGGATCCCCAGATTCCACCTCCTCCTGCTGTAATTACAGGTGCACTGTATGCCTGATCTTGTTTGTTTGTTTTTTCACATGGGTTCTGGGGATTTGAACTCACATCCCCATGCTTACTCATCAAGGACTTTATGAACTGAGTTATCTCACCAGCACATTGTGTAGGGTTTGGAGTGAGTGAATGGGTATGTTTTTATTCGATATTTATAGATTTTTTTTCTTGGAACACTGTTTTATGTTCAAATAAGTTTGGAGAATGTAAGTGTAAGCAATTTTGAGTGGGCTTCTTATTGTTAGTGAACTACAAATCCCTAAATAGGGGATATTGCATGTTTCTTTCCTTGTTTTGATTTGAAACTTCTATTCTGAGGGGAGTACGTCTCAGAACTGCTGCCTTGTGGCCTATAATTCAAATACAGTCAAAGGACCTTTTATAGATAAGGAGACCAAAGATCAGGGACATTCACTGGCTTATGTAAAGTTACAGTGGGCTTCTGCAGGAATCATGTCATTCATGAAAGTTTAAACAACTAAGACTCTACCACATCTTTACAGGATTAGTCAAACCAACAGAGAGACTTGTGTATAGTGTAAATTACAGATCAAAGTTTGAAACAAATTGGGCTTCCTTTGGAAATTTCCATTTTTGATAAAAATACCACAACAAAAAAAAATTCAGACTACATAATTTAAAAGTGTATCTCCACCCACACTCAGATCAAAACAAAAATGCAGTCGATTCAGTTTGTCCCAGCTGTCTGGGACAGGAAGGAGGCAGGCAAGAAGCACCCAAAGGAAAGTCTGGCCCCTGTTTTATTACTTGATTGCTGTGCTCCTTTTCCTTTTGTTGGGACTAATTATGAGATTTTTGTGAGGCTAGACTCTGTGAATTTAGTCTCGGCACTGAAATTCTTGAACATTGTGAATAAATGTGTGGCTTTGGAATCCCAGAGCTGAGGGCTGGAAGCTGCCCGCCCTCAGGCTTTCTGTAGCACATGTATCACACTGAACTTCCTGAAACCTCTCTCTTTCTTCTGAAACTAGGATTACTGTTATTCTCATTCATGTGGCTGTTGAGATGGGTAACACATACTGCCACTCACCTGCAAACTTTTAAATGTTACCAATTTAAGGGGAAAAAAACTGTTAAGTATCAGAGATACTGGTGAGAAAGTCAAAGAAGTTTTTAAGGTTTCAAGATCAATTGTCTTCTTGATAGGATTCTTGTTAGGATTTACTAAAGTCACAAACTGTCCCTTCTAACTTGGTGTTGACTATACCAAGTCAAAGAAAACACAGCGTCTCCTCTTATTTCCCAACCCATTCACACCTCAATCACTTAAGGTTTTCCCTGAGGAACTGGAATAAGACTGTCTGAATTGGTGCAGCGTAAACACACTCCAACACCATGGAACAATGAAAACATGGATGGTTAGCACCTTACTCTAAGGGTTTGCATGATGTGCTTAGCAAAACAGCCATAGTTTGGCACTTTTGAGATTGGGTTTCATCTTTGTTAGGACAGGCATATAGAGAGTAACTTTATGTCTCCATATGGTTGTAGGTAAGCTTAGGGTTTAAGAAATGGTTTCGCTGCAGATTTTGAAGGGTCAGGGTGTGTACTGAGATCATTTCAACTTTGGTAGGTTGAAAGTATGACAGTCTCATATGATCTCTGGTAGCTGTTGTTTGCCTGGCTCTGTGCTGTATTGTTCTACACACCTACTATATGTAGTCTTCATTCACATACTATGTAGTCTTCATCCAAAAACCAAGAGAATGTACTGGAGATCTTGGAACTTGTATCCATTAACTCAACTCTGTGTTTATAATATACATAATGCATCCAGGTGACACAACCCATTCTCTCCAGTGTCATGCATTTATGGCCCTAAATTCTGATGTTTCCTCAGTACCCAACAGCAAGCTTTATCAAGTACTCCTAGGCTCACCCCAGTTCCTTTTCTCAGGGATTGTCTAGGCTCCATAACTGCAAAGTTACTGCATATGTCTTGACAAGTTTTGTAACTGCTTAGGAGGACAGTTTTCTATGTTGAGCCAGAAGGAACTCCTTTCCTCTCCTTGGTCCCCACTGTATTATCACAGGGTTTCTGCCTCAAAAACCCATCAGTACTGTGGTGGTGAGAGATGTATTCTTACTGTATGACCTTGTAAAGTTTCTTCTGTGGCTAAAGGTCAGAAGAGGGTGTTGGGTATGGGTCAGAGAATCAGCTTATCATTTGGGAATGGAATAAAATGGACTCATAAGTACCTGCAACTGTGCTCAGAGCTTTCTGTTTGGTGTAGTTAAGATTGGAGATGATACAAATAATAACACTATTGTGTGTGTGCTGGACCCACTTCTGACCTAATTTCTCATCACATCTGATTTCCGGCAATTCATTGGCTATTTATATTAATTATAAATGGAAGAATTGGAGAAGATTAGTGCTTATCTCTAGGTTTCTTACATATCAAAATGGCCATGGGTGTCCTCACAAATATAGGCCCACCATGTAGAATCTTTATTTTCTTTTGCTACCAAAACATTAATTATGATGAAGTAAATTAATATATTACTTTTATGCTAATGTTCTAAATTTTTATTTGAGGTGAGAAGTGATCATGTTAGCACATTTTATAAAGACATAATACGAGATTTTTTTTTTTTTGCTTAGTATGAAAAAGACGATGTCAAATTGAAAACAATCCTCCCAAAAATAATTAGTTAGTTTTTCTTCTTGGTAGGAGGCAGGAGCCCACTGGTGACAAGATGTTCATTAGTAACTTTCGGCTACAAAGATGTTTGCTGGCATCAGTGAAGAAATATTTATCTGTACTTGCAAGTGATATTGCCTATATTATGAATAACTATGAAGAGGACACACAAAAAAAATCCCAAAATTTCTATTTTCACACTTTTGCAATTTCCTGTTTTTAAATCACAATCCTATTAATTCAGATGCTGTGACTTTCTTTTTTTCTCCATGATCATTTCGACTTGGGTAGCATTGGAGAAGCATTTGAAATAAGATAAAACATCTTTGTTTATGACTGGCCTGTGATCAGCCTGGCTCTAGCCTTCTTTGGGTCTTTGAGCTCTAAGAATCCTCTACCCATTTGTAACTTCAAATAATCTTTAAAAAGCAGATCTCTTTGCTGTTTCCTCCTCTTTCTGTTGAGTGTGTAACTCTACCATGATACTCATCTGTGTGATGGTGTTGGACAACCATCTGATGAAGACAATGGCCTGAACAAATGTTTACAGTTAAAGATTATAAAGTGACTTTACTGATTTAGTAAAGCGTCAGGTGCAGGTTGTCCTCCAAGATCCATAAATTTGTCACCAGCCTTGGGTAGTTGGCCAGGTTTCCGTTGCTAGGTATGATTTCCCTCTTGTGAGCTGGTCTTAAGTCTTGTGAGTGAGCTGCTGGTTATCACCAACCTTAGAATTGCTGTGCCACAGTGGCCATTGTCGTGGTTCATAAATGCCATAGCTGGCCAGGACTGTTGGTTGTTTCCTTCCTTTGAAGCTTGCATGGCACCTTCTGGTAAGGAGGTTCTCATATCAGTTCCAGCTTAGGGGCCTCTGGGACCCTTTTCTATAGTGTGTGGTCTCTTCAGCTCTAGGGACTCACGTCCACAGGGGACAGCCAATGGCAATAACAGTAGTCTGTAATTTTTTGTGGGAGGAGTCTCTTGGACAACCCTGATCAACAGTTTAAAAGAGGACTTCTCATGCCTGGTGTTGGGGTTTTTGTTAGGTGATCTTTGGCTCTTGCAGGGAACATTGTCAGTCCAGGTAAGAGAATTTCATTTAATCTACATATGTACATTTATGCACAGACTTACAAGTATCCTAGGCTTCTCTTTCTTTTCTTTTTTTTCCATTAATTAATGTATTTATCTACTTTACATTCCAATTGCTGCCCCCTTCTCCTCCCAGTTCCCTTTTAACACAACCCCTACCCCTACCCCCTCTCTCCTCTGAGAAGGAGGAGGCCTCCTGGATACCAACCTACCCTGACACATCAAGTCACTGGAGGACTTATATCCTCTCTCAGTGAGGCCAGATAAGGCGCCCAGTTAGGAGAACAGGATCCACAGACAGGCATCAGAGTCAGGGACAGTCCATGCTCCAGTTGTTGGGGGACCTGCATGAAAACCAAGCTCTGCATTTGTTACATATGTGATGGGGGGGGCTAGGTCTATCCCATATATGCTCTTTGGTTGGTGGTTTGGTCCCTGGGAGCCTCCAGGGGTCCAGGTTAGTCTTGTTGGGTTCCTGTCCTCTTCCAGTCCCTCAATCCTTCCTCCAGCTCTTCCAAAAGACTCCCAGAGCTCCACCTAATGTTTGGCAGTGGGTCTATACATCCGTTTTAGTCAGCTGCTAGGTGGAGCCTCTTAGAGGACAGTCATACTGGGCTCCTGTCTGCAAACAGAACAGTATCATTGGTAGTGTCAGAAACTGTTTCTTGCCCATTAGGATGGGTTTCAGGTTAGCCAGCCATTGTTGGGCCTTTCTCTCAGTCTCTGCTCCATCTTTTGTCCCTGCACATCTTGTAGGCAGGACAAATTTTGGCTCAAAGGTTTAGTGGGTAGGTTGGTATCCTTATCCCTCCAGTGGGAGTCCTGCCTGGCTACAAGAGTGACTACTTCAGGTTCTATATGCCCTACTGCTTAGGAGTCTCAGCTAGAGTTATTCTCATAGACTCCCTGGAGCCTCCCCATCCCATGTCTCTGGCATATCTTACTCCCCTGCCAGTCCTCTCCTTGGCCTTTCTCCAGGCTCTCCTTAAACCTTATCCCCACCCTGTACCCCTCCCCATCCACTTTCCTATGCAGTTCCCTCCCTCACTCCAACTCTAATGACTATATTATTTCCCCTCCTGAGTGAGATTCAAGCATCCTCCTTTGGGCCCTCTTAGCTTCTTTGGGTCTGTGATTGTAGCATGAGTATCCTCTATTTTATGGCTGATACTCACTTATAAATGAGTATATACTGTGCATGTCCTTTTGGGTATGTGTTGTCTCACTCAGGGTTGGGGTTCTTTTTATGGTAGATTGTTAATAGCATGATTCCTTATAACTTTTCAGACAGGATATGTATTATTTTTTACTTTAGGGTTCTTAAGGAGATGGAAGCAAGCATTTAGCTACTTCACACTGAGTAAACAAGTAGTTATAACTAGCTTGTTTGATTTTTTTTCTCATTGCTGTTTTAAAATTTTGTTATTGTGCTATATTGTATTTTTGTTATAAATTTACCTATATTTTGTAGTTTAAATAAGCTGCCAGTCTTTTTGTGCTTTGTGAACTTCAAGTCACTAGAAATTTACTATAGTTTTGGTTTCATAATTTATTAATCCTATGCGTGGTTTTAAATCTTCTATAAACCTTGTGATAATATAGTCAGGGAAGGTTATTAATAAACTTAATGTCTTAATAAACAAAGATATGGTGACAGAAAGAAAACTAAGTAATAGTTATTTGCATGATTGTTTTATACTCTGGAATTGAGGAACATTAAGGTTAAAGAAAGCATTTACAGATAAAATACATGTTTCAAATTTTTCAAAATAATTTAAAGTAAAACTTCAAAAATAGAAAACAATGAAAAGACGTTTCAAATTTTTCAAAATAATTTAAAGTAAAACTTCAAAAATAGAAAACAATGAAAAGACTGTTGGCTCTTCTACTGAGTTATGAAATTTCTACCAAAAGACGGGCTCCTGGGAGTCAGTTTCTGTACTTTTCCATAACTGACACATCTACATTTGCTATTAAAGTGCTGCAATTTCAATTTTACACAATTGAGCTATAAATTCTAAGATTGAGGATAGATCTCCAGTTCTAAAGAATATCTATCTTTTTCAAGAGGCGAATCCAGTTTGCCAATCACATACAGTGATTGTTTCAAACAGTTCTCAAAATGAAAAAGTCCACGGTACATTTGTAGAAATGGTTCAGTGGCCACAGTAACGAAGGAGTCAGGAGTGATTTAGTACAGCACATCGGGCAGGCTTTATGGCATGTGAATTTTAAACAGTGCTGTGCTGTCTCCAGGGCTGTCAGAATGTAATCTGTGAGCAATTGAGGAAAAATCAAAGTCAGAAACCTCAGAGGGTCATATTGTTTTGGAATTGTCAAGTTAAAGATTTTGGTTTGGGTTTGTTACATCTGAACCGAATGTTGCATGTGGCACACATCATTTAAAGTTTATTATTTTAACCTTAGACCTCGTTGTTTGAAATTGATGCAGTTTGGTGCCTTATACTTCGGCACAAGCATTTTTGTATTATTACACACGTGTCTGTGCCAACTCCATGGTGAGCGTGGTGAAACCATGGTTTGCATGGCTATGTGCCTTCACATTTTTATTCTGTCGCAGAAACTGCCAAGCTGAATGGATTCATGGAGGTGCTCAAAGACTGAGGTATGGCTCTTGGTAATTGCAACCATTTCCTAAACATCTGGAAAAAAAGCAAAAATAAAAAACAAAACCAATCTAGTCCCATTACTGAAAAAAAAAATCACCCCAGTACATTGCTGGGATCTACAGGAAAGCAAAAGATGTTCCATTGTACATTCCCAGAACCACTGGACATTTTTGTGGGTAGACTCCAAAGCCTGTGATTACAAAGTGTGAAATTCTTATTAAAATTCCCATGAAATCATCAGGATGTATATACAGCCATTGTTCAAAGGCCAGTCTCCTCCCCGTTTTTGCAGAGTGGCCATGTTCCCACAGAGTGGCTTTCTTCTTGCATCCAACAAACCTGAGCCACTCTTCATTGTTGGTTGACTTATCTTACCTATGAAAGGAGAAACGATTTGCCATTCGAGCTAAGTTTACCCGTGTTGTCAGAACATCTTTTGAACTGGGATGGAGTACATCGTCTTTTGGGAGCAACATGCAGTGAACTTGGGCTGGTCCTGGTAGAAAAGAGGAGAGTGAGTACCTGGGGAGCCATGTCCTTTTGCTTCCAAATCTAAACAAAGATTTGTAAGTAGAGAATGTGACTGAGGTCTTTGTACAGAACTTGAGCCTTCTCAATGCAGGTTAGAATTATATGCCTGCATGTATTTCCACAGCCTCCAAAGTTTCGGGTCATGTTGGGCAATAATGACACAACACGTTAATCTTTCTGAGGTACTTTACATTTTTTTTAAACAAAATTTCTCTGCAGGGTAGGTGGGGGAAGGGATTGTTTTTCTTACTTTGAAAATGAGACAGCTGGTAAACACAGAAGTAGTTCTTTAATAGGCTCCTGACTGCTATGCTCTTTCCATCGCCTGCTGAGACTCTCCTTTGTCTCATGTTTTCTTCTTAGCAAAGCGAATATTTGGGTGGCCATTTTTCAAAAGCAGTTTTGGAATCTGCCTTAGTTGGGGTTTCATTGCTTGTGAAGAGACACCTTAAAAAGGTAAATGTTTCATTGGGGCAGGCTTACAGTTTCAGAGATTCGGTCCGTTATCGTCACTGTAAGAAGCATGGCACCCTGTAGGCAGACATGGTGCTAGAAAAGGAGCTGAGAGTTCTGTATCTTGATCCAAAAGGCAGCCAGAAGAAGACTGCCTTCCACTGGAAGCCAGGAAGGGATCTCTTCTCTACTCATCAGGACTTGAGTACTAGGAACTCTCAAAGCTCACCTGCACAGTGACACACTTCCTCCAACAAGGCCACACCTATTCCAACAAGGCCATGCCACCTAATAGTGACACTTCCCGTGGACCAAGCATATTCAAACCACCACAGCATCACACGTCTAAAGGCTGTTTCTATGGGGCTGACAACCTAGAAATGTTCAGCTTCTCAATCCAAAGAGTGCTTATTATCTTGGAACATCCAAGACCATCAAAGATCAATGTGAACTGGTGTCTAAACATCTCTAGTCATGTGAGTGCAATGATGTGCTCCCCCCCCAGCCTTATGTATGTATCCATCTTGCAATTCTTTATATGAATGCTTCTTTCCCCACAAAGCTTTTAGTATTTGATGGCTTCATGTACTCACATAATGAATTCTAACTATTTTTGCCAGCCCTGTTCCATTCTCCTTCCCTATCTTCCTTTCTTTCCCATTGGCCTTGTTTTTCTCAGTGAGTCTCCTTCCTGGTTTCACGTCTTCTTCTTGTGTGTGACCCATTGAGTTAGTTGCCTGGGAATGGATGGGAAATTATTCAGTGAAGAAAGGGCAACTTACCTGTAATTACACCAATGGAGAACATGACACACCTCCCCCGACAAAGATTCATAGCTGGTAGGGGTGAGTCTTCAGAGGATCGCCTCTCACCTATGATGAATACTTATGAGCCCCATCCTGTGCATTTTTTTGTATGTATCACTGTGGCTACAGTTAGTTCATGAGTGCAATGGCTATGTCATGTCAAGTGTTCTCACTTACATGTCTATTTCTGAATCTCAAATACAGATTTCTGATATCCAGGTATTCATATTACATAGCATATTGTCTTTGTACATGTTTCTACTCATTGTACAATGTCTTATACTGAGATGATGCTCCACAAATGTTTATGGAAAGAACTGAAGATAGCATAGTAGGATCTACAGAGTCTGAATGCACCCTAACGCCTGTACTATCCCTGTCAGTCTGCCCAATATGACCTTCTGCAACAGTGGCAATACTCTGTTAGTGGGACTGAAAACTGACTGTCAAATTCATTGTCCTTCAAATTAACTTCAATTTAAACAGCTGCACGCGCCTGGTAGTTATAATGTTAGACACAGGAGCTTCAAATTTCCATATATTTGAACTTGGTAATGTCTTTACATTCTGATGGAATTTTGGTCTTTCAATATGCTTATAGTTTCTGGTATGCTCTTTGAAAATATTTTTAGAATTTTAAATCATTTTTGTTAACATGTCTTAACTGTACACACAAGTGGGAGCTTGTGTGATATAGTAAGCACACAGTGTGTACTGCTCACTGTTTTTGATGAGGAGACTGTACAGGCAGCCATGGGAACAGAGATGAAGTAATCTCAGATGTCTTCCTGTATTAAAGTAAGAGGCTCTTTCTGCCTCTGGGATCTCTGAGGAGGGGCTCCTATCAATTCTAAGATATTTTTATGGAATATAGAAGAGACTTGACGAATGAAGTTTTGAGGGTTTAGAAGTTTCTGTGTTGTGCAGTAGGGAATTCTAGAGTCTCAAGGATATATACTCCAGGCATATAGCAAGAAAAAGGCTAGTAATTTCCTAAGAAAAGCAAATCTCCAGGGACAAAAAGCAAGGCAGAGAAGTTGCATCTGATAGATAGATGTGCTTTTCATGCAGTCTGGGCATCATTTGCTGCAAGAATCCTTAGGCACTCATTGTCTTCTCATGGAAGCTCTATACATACCTTAAGCACTTCTTTTCCTCCTAGTTGTGAAACCTCTAAAAATATTTTCTGCAATTGTGAGCTTGGGAATAAAACAAAAACAAAAACAAAACAACAAAAAACTCTCTCCTCTCCCCACCAGATAGCAGGAGCAAACACTATCCAGGAAGAGAGAGATGCTGTTCATGCAGGGTGGAGCCTTTGATCTCAGCGACTTCTAAGAACCTCCATTCCCCATGCTGTGGATTCTGCTACTCCACTCAGGAAGCCAAAAGGTTAAACAGAGAAAGCTTCAGGAGTGAAATGGCAGTCAAATAGGAGAGTCTGAGTGGCCCTTGAACAGATAGCTGTGTGATTATGAGATTCTGGGCACAAGTCCTTTCTCAGGCTATAAATAGTATTCTGGAAGTAGAGCTTAGATCTTTGTGTTTTACCAGAAGTAAAATAAACATTCAGAAAGGAAAATGGGTGTAGTTTTTTAGAGTCAATGTGATTATCAGTAACAAAAAAGCTGACTTATACACCTATACATTTCAGGGCTGAAACTTGCATTCATGATGGATGAATGTCATTATTTATGAAGAGACTCTAGTGTGTCTACTGCAAGTCAAAGAGCAGGGTCTATCTGGGCAGTGGTGGTGCATGCCTTTAATCCCAGGCAGAGACAGGTGGATCTCTGTGAGTTCAAGGCCAGCCTGGTGTACGGAGCTAGTTCCAGGATAGGACAGGCACAGTCAGGGCTACACACAGAGAACCCTGCCTCAAAACCCAAACCAAACCAAACCAATCAACCACCAACAAAAAAGAGTAAGTTCTTATCTGAGGAGTCTGCTGGCTAAGGCTGCTCAAAACAGTTGATATAAATATTCGGCATTGTATATGTATCAGAAAGTTAACATTATGTTCAGTTTTATATGTACTATTCCTGTTCTTCTCACAGAAGTAGAGGGTAAGCACTGTCCATCTCTGCAGGGGTGAGATGGTGAGAGGAGAGGATAGAGAAGAAGCTGGCCTGGCTAAGCTCATAGAGCAAGCTGGCATTGTCTACACTGGCGTTTGCACAAGGAACTCCAATCCAGGAAGCATCATACTGGGCTTTCTCCCCAGCAGTCAGATGACAGCTTCAGACCCTTAGGATGTAAGACAGCCAGTCTGCACTGCATAGAATGTATTAGTGTGCAAGGGAGGAAAAGATGTCGATCTGGTAAAGCTGTCAGAGGGCAGACAAGTTAATACAGGTATCTTTTCTGACTACTCAAAGAACAGTTGTTGTTATTGTTTTTTAAATGAGTTCCTTATTCAGAATAATTTTAGATACACAAAAGTTTGTAGACAACACAGAATTTCCATATACACCCACATCCACCTTGTCTTAACTTTCTGAATTCACACTCTTGTTTTATATGAATGGGTTTTCCCTAGAGTCTTGCTTATTGTTGAGTTTGTCTCTCTTCCATTCCTTTGACCTTTTCCAAAAGTTTACTGCCAAGATGGGATAACCTTCATACATAAGGGTTCAAAAGTTGAGTACTGATTAATCTCTATTAAAAGTCACTCGGGAGTCATTGGGAAAAATGGAAAGATGGTCTAAAATAATGTGTGGCCTTCTTAGGTAGTTCTGGGGGCAGAGGTGGCTTTGTTTTTCCAGGAACTGTGATAGAAATCCTGAGATGACAAAGAACTTTAGAAACAGCATTTTTTTTGAAAGGGCATTAAAGGATCTGTGTTTCCTCGGAGTTCCTGGATCCATTTCACAGTAAAAAGAAGCAAAACCAACCAGATCGGCAAAAATTTGGCTGATGATGTTGACTTTAAAGTTTGAGAGGAGAGAAACTTCAGCCTTGCTTACACGAAAGTAACTAGTAAATCCAGACATGGTGACACACACTTTTAATCTCAGTACCAGGGAGACAGATCTCAGAGTTTGAGGACAGCCTGGGCTACCCAGAAAAAAACCTATCCTGAAAAACAAAAACAATACAAAAGTAAAGTACCTAGTACATCCGCGTAGTGTCTGGAGGAACAGTGGCATCCTGGAAGAGGACAGGCTGCCGCAGAGGAGGGCTCTGAGTGGATGGGGCTTGCTTAGTGAGGTGAGATTGACAGGTGTGTTAGCCTATGCTTCCACTATATTTGTTTGAGTTTTGGCACTTTCATTTTTTTGACTGAGTCCTAAAGAGCTGCGTTCTTCTTTTTTAAAAAAGATCTAATTTTGTTAGTTATTTGTATTTCCATGTGTGCACGTGGCTGCAGTACCCTCAGATGCCAGAAGATGGCTCTGACCTCCTGGAGATAGAGTAGCAGGAGGTTGTGAGCGGCCCTGCGTCCACAATGGGACCTGAACTTGGGTCCCCTAGAAAAGCATTATAGCTCTTTGTCATCTCTCTAGTCCCAGTTGGCATTTATTCTTAGGGTAACTAAAGGAACCAAACAGAAAATGCCACTATCGGGTAACTTTTTACCTACCATTGGATCATTTTCAAATGATCCAGTGTAAAACTCCGTAAACTGTATTTCTGTAACTCCAAAAATTTAAATTGGTAGTACGTTTGACTTTCTTTGTTTATTATTGTTGATGTAAAAAACAACTAGTCTTAAGAATAGTGAAATGTAGTAAAAAAAAAAATTTCAAGTGACAACAGTTATGAGAAAATCCTATAATAGCAAGCGAGTAAGAAGGTCCTTAAGAGAATACTGTGGCCAGACTTTTGCTGTAAGCTAGACATGGCACCCTTGCATTACAGCAGTAAGCCCGATGTGGCACCCTTGTATTGTAACTGTAAACCAGACTTGGCATCTTTGCATTGCATCTATAAGCCAGATATGGCATCCTTGCATTGTAGCTGTAAATCAGATGTGGCACCCTTACCTTGTAGCTGTAAGCCAGATGTGGCACCCTTGCACTGTCGCTATAAACCAGATGTGGCACCCTTACATCGTAGCTATAAACCAGATGTGATACCCTTGCATCATAGCTATAAGCCAGATATGGCACCCTTGCATCGCAGCTGTAAGTCAGATGTGGCACCCTTGCATTGTAGCTATAAGCCAGATGTGACATTCTTGTATTGTAGCTGTAAGCCAGTTGTGTCATCCTTGCATTGCAGCTGAAGCCAGATGTGGCACCCTTGCATTGTAGATATAAGTCAAATGTGGCATCTTTTTACATTATTGCTGGAAGTTAGATGTGGCACCCTTGCATTGTAGCTGTAAGCCAAATGTGGCACCCTTGCACTGAATGCAGCTACTTTGTATTGTCGCCCCAGGATTAAGGTTGTTCTCTGTGTTCTGATTTTACAGGTAGTAGCAACCAGCATTTTTCTCCACAGACCTAAGGAAGCACACCTCAATCATTCTCGTCATTGTTTGTCCCAAACCTTCAGGTTTGCTTTTCAACCATAAGGTGGCATTATATCACATTTTATGCTGAAGAAGCAGCCAGCCTTTCTGCTCACTGAAGTGATTAATGTTCTGCACATGTCATAAGTCATGGGCGTAACATATTGGAATTTGAAGTTTATAAGCAAATATTCAGAGCTGGCATGTCTATATAGGAGCTTAACCTTTTTTCTTATATTTGATCTTTCTATATTATGACTGAGGTGTTAACAACAGAACAAATATTACCAGATTAACTCATACTATGCTTTACCTTGTTAAAATATGCAAGGCAGTATCTTGCATGTATAGAAGCGACTAAAAATATTCATTGCATGATTAAATTAAAATATTCCTTTAATAGGCCTTCCCCTCTGGAATTAATTTTCTCATTTGTCAAGTTGAATTTACAGCATACTTTTATTGCTATGACCCATTTCTTGCCAGGATAAGAAGCTTATTTCATGAAAAAGTTAACCTCAACAGAACACATTTAATTTCTCTACTACACTTTAAAAATACATTACTTTCTTATATACCACTTTTCTTTACTTAATTAGAAATGTTCTGAACTTGAAAATTGCATAAACCTGCTGGCTTACTTTCTTTAGTTGCTTGATTGAAAACTCTGGCTCGGTTTTGAAAACCAGAGTAAAATTTGTTTCATTTTTCTCAGCAGAAACATTTTGTACCTTGTAGAAAACATTGTAAATGCCCTCCATATAAAACTGTCCTTTCTTCAGATGAAATGATTTTGTTCTTGAAACTCTTTATAGTTTTGTAGGGAGTCTGTGCCTCTTCTCTGTAGGGAACACTCCCACAAGGCGTGTTGTAGGGCACCTTAGAAATCTTGTTAGCAATCTTGAGATGGAATCATAAGACTTCAATCTCAGTGTTTCTCTAGTTGGGAACATCTTGGAGCCCTTGAGTCTTAAACTGAGTGCATATGATGCCAAAGCAACAGATTAAAAACTGAAGAAATGTTAACCATGCAGAAAACAGTAATAACTTTACACTGTATAAACCAGCTAGAACAATGCTTCTATTATAGATGGGTTTACTTCATTCAATGAATTGAGGTTTGGCTGTAATATAACAAGCAGTAAATCTCCCTTTTGTCCTGAGTGGAGCTTTGCTTTAAAAAGAAGCAAATTATATCTCTCTGCTATCAATATTGTTGGAGGATTACACTTAACACCTCTCTCACATTGACAAAATGAAAATTCAAACAGAACCCTACAGGGTGCTGCGAAGTAGAGTGAGGGACTATCAGAGGACAAAGGCTGATGACATCACCATCTCTGAGAGGATGGTCTCAGAGTGAAATGCAGGAGACACAGACAGCCCTATAACGTTTCACAGCTTTGAAACAATAGACTAAGTCCTGGAATTTCTTACAATCTATTTCTAGGAACATAGGTGAACCACATGAAATTGTTATTATTGAAGACCAACAGTGGTCTAATGTTGAGGATGGGATGGTAGCAGCCAGGGAGAACATCTCAGAAATAGCAAAGCACTTAGCCTGTAAGAGAGAAGAGGAGGAGGAGAGAAAAAGGTAGTGTAGCCAAACCGTGGATGGGAGAGGGCAAAGTAAGGTGAAATAATGGGCCAGTGCCGTAGTAAAATTTGTGTTTTAAACTATGAGGCAAAGCAAGAGAAAAAAGAGCTCCAAGCGGGGCAACTACTTGCCTTATTACATTAAAAAACAAAACAAACAAAAATAATCACTTTGGTTCATCAACAGTGGAATGCATTGTGTATAGTAATGCAAACAAATGTTAGCGACGAGAATAGATCATTTGGTGCTGTATGAACTATCATGTTGATTCAAACAGAAGACTGAATGAAAATAGCTAAACGCCCAAACAACACATCATATGAGCCCATTTATGAGAACAGAGCACTGCTGAGTTATATCCTAACTACATGGGTATGTTCAGTGTATGAAAGTTCACCGAGCTGTACGATCATGAACTGTGTACTTTGACGTGCATTAATTATTCAAGTAAGGCGGTGGGCGAGGTGAAGATGAGTAGACACATCTTAGATCTGCCATGAACCATTGTGAAATATTAGTAATAGATGGGCACATAGGAAATTCCTGATATTTGATCACTATTGGTTTTCAGTACGGTTTTAAGTGGTTCACCTTCCTAGGAATGGATCACAAGGACTCTATTGTTTCTTCATTAAATATGACAACTCTGTGTATATTCAGGTGTGTGTGTGTGTGTGTGTGGTGTGTGTGTGAAAGAGAGAGAGAGTGTGTGTGTGTGCATGTGTGTGTGTGTATTCAGGCATGTCTGTGTGCACATGGGTGTGTACTAGGTTCAAAGGTGGTGTGTGTCACCATATCCCATATCTATATGTTCATATTTAGCTTTATGATTCTAAGAGTAAGACCTTAGGATCTCACTTGAGTATGGATGCTGAGCGGTTGTGACTCTACTCTCCTAGACTAGCTCTACTGCTTTCTCTATCATGAGTTATCTAGAGCTTTTTCTTACACTTGACTAATGTAAGATTCGTGTGTCAAAACAGAATAGTTTTTTTATGTAACTGACTAGCTAACATACTACTAGTGTGTCCTGATTGACTATGAAAAAGGTAACAGTGACAATCAAAAGGCCTCTCATTTTAAAAAGTAGACTTCAGTGTTGTATGAGTGAGAAGACATATTGTATTTGAAGCCATCTTGTGAAACACCAGGTTTATGAGTTTCTTTTCCTTACTCTCAAGTAAGGTAGATTTTTATATCTGTCTAAATGGCCTTGTATAGGCTGTAAGAATTCTGAAGAGAAGTGTGGGATCAAGAGGTTCCTCAGCAGTGCAGTAGGGAGTTTTTAAGTTGTGAACCCTGAGGGTGTCTTAGCTGGTGGCCAAGGTAGAAAGCAGGTCACTCTATAACCCTTCCTAC
Source organism: Grammomys surdaster (assembly GCF_004785775.1). Classification (NCBI taxonomy): domain Eukaryota; kingdom Metazoa; phylum Chordata; class Mammalia; order Rodentia; family Muridae; genus Grammomys; species Grammomys surdaster. The sequence continues at coordinate 54,500 of NW_021604962.1, forward strand.
TGTAACCGAATCTTTAGATTCCCATCTGCTGTGACAGTCTAAGGAGAAAACAACCTTGGGACTGGCCTTTGAAAGTAATTTGCTTCCAGATCTAATACATTCTCAAATATCTTTCCTTTGAGCAAAGCAGTGGGAGTTTAATGCCCACCTTCTGAAAGTCGAGAGCAATCTAGAGAAAGTTGCTGTAATACTACTCTTTTTCTCTCAGTGTACTCTTTTCCATACAAGCATATGTAAAGTAAAAGTGAAAGAGATGACTGACGCTTGATATACTTGTGGATGTTTGTGATTGTTTATCAGTTTTGGATTGATTTCTTTATGTCAGAAAAACATACCTCTTAGTATTAGATTTTCATAACACACACATGGAAAGTAGTTATCAGAACACCAGTGGTTGCAGTTGGATTATTTTGATTGTGCTTCACTGAGTACAGAAACAGGTAGAAGGTCCCAATTTTGTCCTCAATGTAACACATTCTTACAGAAAGAATGAGGAGAATGAAGGAAAACAACTGGCGAAAGTTCCCCTCAATAACTTGCTCTCCTGGCTATATACCAGTGGTTCTCAACCTGTGGGTCGTGACCCCTTTGGGGATTATTCACCTGGGTCACAGATTGGATATTTACATTCAAATTCATAACAGTAGCAAAATTATAGTCGTGAAGTAGCAATGACAATAATGTTATGGTGGGGTCATCACAGCATGAACTTGTCTTAAAGGGTTGCAGTATTAGGAAGGTGGAGAACCACAGCTCATACAGAAGAAGATTAATACCAGCCTGTAGCTCTGTTCATCTGTTCCCAAGACAGAAACTAAATTGTGAAAAATGAAAAGTTTCCTTTATGATGGGTTTTTCCTCTTTCTGGATGTAGTTAGTTTTAACACTGTCCTGACAGGATTTGTGGCCTCTCTGGAGCACTGGAGTGTCAGGTTGGAAGGGTATGTTTCCCCTATATCATTATGCCTTAATCTTCTTAGACTTTTCTACAAAGAAATCACATTAATCAAATCTCCTTTCTGCTATATGAAAGGTGCAGGCTGATTAATGCTCGACTTTGGGTGAAATTGGATATGGGCAAAAACCCTGACTAGAAATAATACCAGTTCCTTCTATAATCCTGTGTTGCCAGAGTCTTAGACCAGGTCTGTAATTTCCAGCTCACATTTTGTGAAACCCATGAATGCTGCTGTGAACTCCTGAGATACCATGAATGGTTAACAGAGCAAAATATCCAATTTAAATATATGCACAAATAAAATTAAATGCTTGCTTTAGAAATGTTGAAGAGTAGGGTTTATGGGTGTGTCTTGGCAATGGTGTATAAAGGACATAAGGCAAAGACTGGTGTTTATTTGGTTCATAAGCTTCCTTGGTTATAACCAGGACAAAATATGTCAGAAATATAATCTGACTTTAAGGATACTAAGTTCAGAATCCATGTATCTGAAATATAGTTGTGTTTTGAAAAACCTTTCTTAGGAAATGATTTACATATTTAACAACTCATTCATTAAGTATTTTTAGAACCTTTTGAAAATGACATTTTCCTCTTCCTGATTCTAAAACACATCCTTTTGATCTTCTTTTGGGAGGTGTCTGGATTTTCAGAATCACCTTCAGTTGTTAAGAACCCTGCCTAGAAAGCATATGCTACATGATCAATGTGGGGGGTATTCAATTTAGAAACAACATTATATTAATAATTCATAACATCATATTATATTCTGTAAGTATATATTTTGCCAATTTGCAATACAAACAGAGGTTTAAAAAAGAATTCAAAGGCCCCCAAACAAAAATCTTCATGTCTTATACAGTAATGAGACTAGTGTGGTTCCCTGAGAAGAAATCTGTAAAAGAAAATGTAAAAACACACAATTCCTTTAAGAAAATATTTAAAATTGGTGCATAGTTTATGAGTATGACACATTTAAAATTGGGATAGACACATTTTGATTCATAGTAATCTGTGGTGCCTGGCCACTGTATAAAATACTATAGTCCTAGAGTCTACATTACCTCTAAAAAATTTTATCAATATACAATAATTTATTTATATTAATCATTTTATTTATTTGTATTCCAAATGTTGTTCCCTGCTCCCAGTACCCCAAATAGAGCAGGAACTGGGAGGCAAGAGCTAATGCAGAGGCCATGGAAGGGTGCTGCTTACTAACTTGCTCTCCATGGCTTGTCTAGACTGCTTTCTTATAGAACCCAGGACCACCAGCTCAGGGATGGTACCATTTCCAATAACCCTCTGCTTCCCAGTGATCAGTAGTTAAGGAAATATCATTTAGGTTTGTCTAGAGCAGGGTGTTTGGAGGCATTTTCTTAGTTAAGGTTCCTTCGACATTGTGTCAAGGTGACTTAAAACTATATAGCACACTTAGCTTTTGAGTCCTGTCCTGTGTTCTTCATTTTAAAACACTTCAGTTTCACTTGCACTCTCTTACAGTTTTCTCTATTCCTATTGTATGGTCAATTTCCAGCTAATGCTAATCCTCATAAACACCCTATACAGGAAGTGTGTTTTCAGTGTTTCAGTTAATTATCTACAATGTAATTTAACAAGCATTTTTATTTTTGCAAGGAGTTTTGGAGAGAAAAAAGTAGTGGAGTGACATCTATCTACTCTGTGATCTTAACCAACCACTGTTCAGTGGGGTAGACGAACATGCACAGTTACAGTGTATCTACAGCAGAAAGTGGCAAGCATTTGAACAAAATATTAAGAGAAATGGACTTCATTCCAACTTGAGAGTGTAGAGAGGAAATAAAATCAAGGTGGAAACAGAGGTTTATGTGAGACCTTCTCCGCAGGTTTCCTAACAAGGATGACTATATGAATGCTAACCTGAAGAACGTGTCTGCCAAACTCACTTCTTTTACCACTTAGTTTTAATCTGCGTTCTTTCAAGACTAAATATGGTTTGAGTTTATAAAATTATGAAAACTACAAATGTCTCTACATTTACATTTTATTACAAATTGCTAAGACATAGAACTAATGGTAACCTACCATGAACTGTGAGTGCAATGATTGGTAGTAGATTAAGTTTTGATTATTTTGAGCCATTTTGTAATGTTGGAGGATCAGAGCAAACCTGGGGTGGTAATGTCTTAGATCGTTCTCATTGCACTTTTTCTTCTCATTTCATTTGGAAAAAACATGACCAGTGCATCATGTGATCTAGTTGGTTCACAAAGAGCTTCTGTCATGAAGACCTCTCAGGAGTTATCTAAGCAAGGAAGAAGATAGTGAATTCTAGGAAAGTGATTACACTATTTAAGCAAGAAGAAATACCAAAACAGTTGTCAGAAGCTTGGTCCGGCAGTGTGTGGAGTCCATCACTGTGATTCATAGAAGTTGATAGAAGTGGCTGTCATGAACTGGCTACTTGGACCCTTCTTTCTTTGATGCCTTTGATACTCAAGACAAATGTGCCCCAGTGTGTGGTTCTTGGAAACAGGGATATGATTATGGCTACAAGGAGTTTTCTGCTATGGTTTTCCATATCTTAGAATTCTTCATGCCTGCAGCTTGGCAGAGAGCAGGGTAGAAAACAGCCATTTGGATGGATGTATAAGCAAGTGAACAAGGATTGTAGAGAAAGCTACCACTTACACTGGTGAAGAGTTAGAGGAACATTTTGTGTAGGTAATAATAGCTCATTTAGCATGCAGATAATTCTTCTTGGTCCATAAGTACATGATTTTTTTTTCAGTTTATAAATAAAAGCTTAGTGAACTTAAAATACATGGTAAAGTATCCTTTCTAGAAAACTCGTGATAATTATTGCCAAATGATTTCAATGTTGCTAACACTTAGATATATGGGAGTCATACCCTCTCATAGTCTTTATCAGGAACATAAACACCCAGAACATGTGTGTATGTTGTATACAATAGCTTTTCTATATACTTCATGTTCACATGTATTATTCACATATCAACTGAAAACATTTTTGTATGGATGGTTTGTTTACATGATGACATGTGTGAGAAATTTTAAAATTATTTTCAAATAAGATTTATTCTCGTATTCTGTTTTTCTTCTGTCTAAAGGTAGTAACAAATACAGAGTATCAAATATATACTTGATTTGTAGAAAAAATGCCAGACAAATTCAAACTTTTTTCATGTGGTTTGCATTTATTTTGTTTTTATTTATGCACTCGGTGTGTGTGTGTGTGTGTGTGTGTGTGTGTGTGTGTGTGTGTGTGCCTTATATGTGTGTAGAGACCAGAGGAGAGCATCAGATTCCCTGGAACCAGAGTTATAAGCAGTTGTTGGCTGCCTGACATGGGTGCTGGAAAATTGACTCCCGCCTCTGTTGAGCCCTTTTTTATGTGGTTTAAGAACGGTTATCAACTTTAAGTTCTCAACTGCCGTTCCTTTGATATGCATATAGGTACATGAATATGAACATAAGCCTAAAGATGAGATGTCAGTAGGCTCCATTCATTTCCTCTGCTGGTTTGACTCTGTCTACTTCTCCTGACCACAGCCTTGGGAGGTCAGAGGTTTCCAGACACAGATTTTCAGTTACGACAGCATCAGTAAGTACTTTAAAGGTACTTGCTGTCTCCGTATATAGAGAGTAAATGATTCCAAAAGTCCAATAATTCATAAAAAGACTCTTTTATTTTCTTCTTTTTTTGCATTGCCCCAACTCTCAGTTAAATTAGATCTTCACTCTACCCGTGCTCCTGTAGAAGCCAAGGTTGTCAGATTTGATCTAGAGCTTCCTGCTGGATGAGGTTGTCCTTGTTTATTTCATTCACATAGGAACAGCATGCATTTTTATGCTGGTGAGCTTGTGTGAAGATATGATCTTATAATGATAAGTATGAGCTTTGTCCTCATGTAAGGGGCGGTCTAGGAGGGGGTATGGTGTTAATTAATTCTGATGGGATGTTTAGAATGTTAAAGATGAAGAAGCATAGCAGCCCACTGAGGAGCTTCATTCTTTCAGGAGAGAGGGATTGAACGAGGCTGCCCACAGGAGACACTGTCTGGAGTGTATTCAGTGACTTTAGCTTGGAAAGGCTGGGTGCTGTTCTATAGGGATTTGCCCTGGCAAGTATATTTTTGTTTCCATTTACTAACTGCAATTTTGGCACCAGTGTGCAATGTTAGCAACACCAATGGAAATGCTGTATTTCATTTGTTTCTTCAAGGCCAAGTATTAAGGAAAAAAGGAAGGAAAGAAGATTCTAGTTGATACGTAATGATCTGAGTATGAAAATGTATTATTTAACTATTTATTTCTCTATTCGTGCCTGCCTGATTACAGCAATTTGGAAACCAAAGTTCTCTGTTTGGAATGAAAACTTCTGAGAATCGAGGAGACATAGAAACAAGAGAAAGAAGGTAAAGAAAGAAAGCCTTGTGATTCTTCAGTTTCTGCAGGGAAGTGTCATGCAGCTGTCATTACAATCTCCAGCTGTGTCTTTACTTAGGCGTGTGTGTTTATTTGGAGTGAAGAGGGAGTAGCTACTGGACACTGTGTGTGTGTGTGTGTGTGTGTGTGTGTGTGTGTGTGTGTGTGTGAATGTGTTTGTATCTCTTTGTATGTATGTATGTATGTATGTATGTATGTATGTATATGTCTGCATGTGTATTTGCATGTGAGTCTGTGTGCATGTGTGTCTGTGAGTGTATGTTATTTGCTGTTACTGCCACTGGTAAGATTATCAAAAAAAAAAAATCCACAGAATTTACCAGGTTAGCAATTTATTGTAGAGTTGTGGTTTTTGTTTTATAGTTTGGTTGGTTTGGTTTTTAGACAAGACCGTTTTTCTAGTATTAGAATAAATTTCTGATATGGGGTTTAGGACGTTCTGACATGAAGATTCATGAAAGGGAACTCACTTGATCTGAAAATGAAGTCTTCTTAAGTTGCATGGAACTTACAGAGATGAGCTTACGGTCTCCGAGGAAACAGTCTCTAACCTTCGGGAAACAGAAGATGGTGGCGCCCAATAGCAGCACAATTGTCCCCTCTTCGAATTGCTCAGTCCCTACTCCATGCTTTTTGTCTCAATGCTTCTGCAGTGCTGGGTACAGGAGGGAGATGCTCTGCCAATGTGCCAGGGGTGGGTGCCTTTCCAACCCTGGTGAATGCCAACTGGCTCAATGAATCATTAGTGTCTATCTCCTGCTCAGCACAGCACTAGCCTGGATCATGTCCACATTCCTACCCTTGACTCTCCAGAGTCAGCACTTGCTTGTTCCTTCTGGCACATTTTCAGATCATGAGCACATTTTATGATATGTCCATCTGCTATCTAAATAAGAACAGTATCATGGGGAATGTGGCCCAGAGTTCACTTAAGATCTGTTGCAGGCTCCTGCCTGCGGTTTCCCGTTTGGCAGCCACAAATGAGTTTCATTAAGATTCTCTTCGGTTGCTGTAGAGTGATCTGGGCCTACATTACACCTGGGAGTGTTGAGTACTTCTCTGAATTGAATGCTAGTGCTGTTTAGGTAAGCCGTGTTGCCTTGTCAAGGGACCAAGCTCTCAAATCCTAAACAGTTTGTGGTGTACTATTAGGAATGCTAGATAAGGCCGTTCCATGTAACCCGTGTCATACATTCTTAGATTGAAAATAAGCTGCTCTCTCAACAGTGTAGAGAGGAATCCCTAGAAAGGGCCCTCTGAACACTGTGAGAAATGATACTGCTGTGTAGGGACACTCAAAGGGTGTCCTCATATCCTCTAACTTGCTATAGTAAAAACAGGAGGGAGATTTAGGGCTATGGAGTACATCTAAATGTGAAATAAGCCACTGCTGCTAGCAGGTTTCCCTGCCCCTCCCAGACACAGTTACTCAAGTCATGAAATCATAACTGCTTTAATTGAATGTGTTGATGTACACTCTGTAAACCATTATGGAATCTGTGACATTCCTCTTCTACAACCATTAGACATGTTAAGAAAGAAACGCAGAGTGATCAATTGTTAGCATGGATAAACATTTAATTAATTCTATAAAAATGCAAAGGTTTGAGGACCTGCTCTGTTATCGAATTCTTAGAGGCAAAATCTCCAACAAACCACATGCTAGTTACAGACTACACTTAGAAAGTTTTCCAGCGTTTAATCGTATTTTTCACATTGTACACAAAAGCAGTGCGTTTCATCACACACATGTTGGGGGACACAAAATATGTGCCATAAGTAATCATATCCCTTAATTAAGAATGAAAGGGTAAAAGTCAAATGGCATTGGCCTAGTTGAAATGTTGTAAGAAAGCCAGTTAAGTGTAAATTACAAACAGAGGCGTGTATCGGTAATTCTTCAACCCCAATAAGCCCGAGCAAGGAAATCACAACTCAATTAATACGAGTACGAGCTCCATGCCTAGCTTGGGCAGATATACCACTACCCTAAGATATTCCCCATCTATGAAATCCCTTGCTACTCGAGGTTCCTCCAGGCCACTTGCCCCACCTTCCTTCCACCTCCTATTCTGTCCTCCTTCCTCTCTTCACCTCCCTCTCTCTTCTTCCTCTCTCTCCCTCTCTAAAACTTCCAGCTCCACCTTCCCTTCCACTGCCTAATCATAGGCTTTAGCCTTTATTTTACCCATTAAAAACAGGCATAATGTTCCCATGGGGTTACCTGAGTACGAGATTCACTCCTTGTCCAAAGCAGCCCCTTTAGGGGAAGCAGAATTAGCATCAAAATAAAAACAGTGCCAGGGCAATCCACGATAGAGGTGTGTGAATTTTCCAGCATTAAATTATGAATGACACTGAAATGTGGCCTTATTACCTAATGCTTGTCTATAGCTGCTCTGTCAGCCAGGGAGCACAGCTTTGAGTTCCCAAGAAAGAGCAAGCATAACTATAGCAATGAAACTGCTTTGGATAGAGGTTTCAATGAATTCTGAAGTTTTCAAGTGGTGGCTGATCTGCCCATTCATTAATTATTTGGCTTTACGTATGGGAATGGGACTTGACAATCAAGCACATCATTACAGTTTGCAAGTTTTGTTTGACAGTAGAAAAAGGTGACTTGTGAGTTTCGTTTGATACTCTGCATTGGCCCTTGTAAGGCAGGTCTAGTCATAGGAGAATAACTGCAGTTTAAAGATAAATGGTGTCTCCATCAATGGACAATACATACATAGCTGGATAGTCCGAGGGAAGCTCATTGCTATATTTTAGCTCTTTTTGACAGTTTGAACACCGTAAAGTGGACAACAAGAGAACTCCTTTCTCCTATGATTCTGAATGAAGTATTTTCAAAATACATTACATCGTTGTGCGTATCATACCACGTGGACTTGATTTCGAATCTCAGGAACACAAAACTGAGACTTAGATGAGACTTCATGCTTATCTTGAAGTGTGTCTCCTCTTCCGTGCTATTATCATATCTGTTTTATACTGGCAAGTACCATAGGAAGAGTGCAGCCCCGGGCACTGGGATGGGTCATGGAGAGATGTTGTGGATGTTTCCAAGAGTTTATCTGGCTTTTCGCTGGACACTTTAGTTATTCCTTTCTCTAGAGGAAGTTTCTTATGCTGTGTTGCTAACGTTCGACAGAAAGCCTTTCTTTGGAAATAAGGAAAATTAAGAAAAGTAGCTAAAAATATCCTTTTTTCGCTTAGTAATGTTCACATTCTCCTGGCCCTGACATACTTTCCTCACTCTCTGACCATGTCTGCTTCTCGAGTATGTTAAACAAAAGTGTCATTCTTGTTGCCAAAACCCTCACTGATAACCAGTGTGAGCCATGGGCACACACCAAAGCCTTCTATCCAATACAAAAATGTATTTTCAGAAGAGTGTTCCAGACAGGCAGGAAACATGAGTTAAAAATATGTGTACTCTTTTCTAGTTGAAAAGTACAATTGATTATACAGAAATTAGAAAAAAAATATAAACAACAAACCCTTCATTGCTAAGGTGAACCTTTCAGATTTCAGGCATTAGACATTTTTAGGCAAAATTATCTGAAGCATATGGAAAATGTCCCTGCTAGGACAAATTATGAACATCCCATGGTACATACTTCTGAATCTAGACTATAGGACCCTTGGGGTTGCATGGGGCACTCTCTCTTCTCTCCTGTATGCTTGGATCACTTTTTTTGGTCTCTTTTCATCTTTCTATATTTATTTATTGAAGTCAAAGACTTAATTATTGCCTTTGTAGTCATTTCTTCTGGTGCTGCTCCACTGCCAGGTCAGGTAGTGCACTGGGCAGGTTGTGGGAGGGAAGGCAGTGGGAGAGGCAGACAGGATGAGAAGAGGGGACTTAACCTCTGCATTCTTTTATCCCCTCCTGTTTGTATCCCATCTTAGCTATGTTTTCTTTTTGTTCTTTTTTTTTAAAAAAAATGTATTATCATTTTTTTTACTTATTCACTTTAATCCCACTCACTGCCCCCTCCAGTCACACCCTTCCACAGTCGTTCCCTCATCCCTCTCTCTCCTTCTCCTCTGAGCAGGTGGGGATCCTCCTCGGTATGCCCCTACCCTGGCCCTTCAAGTTTCTGTGAGGTTATGTGTTTCCCCTCCCACTGAGGACAGACAAGGCAGTCCAGCCAGAAGAACATATCCCATATACAGGCAACAGCTTTTTGATAGCCCTTGCTCTAGATATTTGGGACCCACAAGAAGACCAAGCTTCACATCTGCTACACATGTTCATGGAGGCCTAGGCCCAGCCCGTGTATGTACTTCAGTTGGTGGTTCAGTCTCTGAAAGCCCCAAGGGTCCAGATTAGTTGACTCTGTTGGTCTTCCTATAGAGTTCTTATCCCCTTAGAGGCCACAATCTTTTATTCTTCCATAAGGGTTCCCAAGCTCCCTCCACTGTGGTGCCTGTATCTTTCTGAGTCAGCTGCTGGGTGGAGCCTCTCAGAAGGCAGCCATGCTGGACTCCTGTCTGAAAGCATAGCAGCATATCATTATTAGTGTCAGGGATTAGTGCTTGCCCATGGGATGGGTCTCAGGTTGGTCTGGTTTTTGGTTGGTTTCAATCAGTACTTTTTGTGCATTTTTCTAAAACGTATAGATATATAATGTTATTTTTCATTTCTAGTTTCTCTCTTTCTTATGGGCATGTTTCCCAAGACCCAAGATCAAGCTGCATATTCCAGCCCTCCATGTTAATCCCAGCCTCGCCTCTCAACATGTCAACCATGCTGTAGCAGTTATGGTGAAGCCTGGAGCTATTCACAGGCTGTTTTCTTTTGCTTGCTCATATGTAACTCATTTATATCTGTTTGACTCATCAGAATCATTTCGATCTGCTTTCACTTGTTTGCATTGTGATTCACCCCAAGGTTTGAGTCCTGATGTTTCAAATCTGCAAACAGGGCTTTAGGTTGGCAGCTCACCTCATGTACAATCCTAGCACTTCCTCAAACGCTTTTCCTTTTTACATCATTGAGCCATTGCAAACCACCCCTCCCTATATCTAGAATGCCTTTCCTATCAAAATTCTTCCTCTTTGGCTCTAATTCAAACCATATAACTCCATGAAGTCTCCATAATCTTTCCTCTGGAATTCTGAGGGTAGCAGTAGCCCTGCCACAAACACAGGAATGACCTGAACTCATCTAAGTGAATGTGGCATCCATCACTTCCTGTATTTCAATGACTGGCATAGCTGTATTGTGTTTCTCTTATGGGGCCCTTAGGAGGATAGGGATAATATTATGCTATTTCTTATTCCAGGCTCCTTCTAGTTGCTAGTATAGTGCTTTTTGGATAATAGATTCTCAATTATCTTTATAAAAATGTTACTTTGTGGGTTAGAGAGGTGGCCTAGCAGTTAAGAGCACTGACTGCTCTTCCATAGGTCTAGAGTTCAATTCCCAGCCACCACATGGTGGCTCACAACCATCTGTAATGGGATCTGATGCCCTCTTGGGATGTGTTTGAAGATAGCTACAGTGTATTCATATACATAAAATAAATAAATCTTTAAAAAAAGTTACTTTGTTTTATTTTGATTTATATGTATAGGAATATTTTACCTATGTGTCTGTGTACCACATGTGTGCTTAGTACCTGCATAGGCCAGAGGAGAGCACTAGATCCCTTGTAATTGGAGTTACAGCAGTTGTAAGCCACAAATGTGGGTGCTGGTAGACAAACCCAGATACTCTGCTGGAACAACAAATGCCCTTAATTGTTGAGCCATCTCTTCAGTCTCCATAAATGAATATCTCTTGAATGACTATTATAAGCTATTGAACTATTTTTGTTAGCTTTGTATTTAAACCCATCAATTATGCTGAGTTTTTTGAGATGGGTTTCAAATCCTGATTTTCGATATGATGTTTAGAGTGGTGTTTTTTCTGTTTTTTCCTCACCTGATATAATAATGACAATTTCTGAGTATAAACCTTTAGTTTCTGGATAAATTAAGATGGCTTTCTCCTGCCATAACATCTGGAGGAAAGCAGGTAAAGAGGAGAAAGACCATATTTGAAAGCAAGTGGACCAGGCAGACTGAGATTCCACACAAGGAAGATTTTTTCTGAAGGTAGCAAAATATCAATTGCCCTTTTCTTCCAAGAGGCTATTTTCTCTTGGGTTGTAGATAACAGGCTAATCTAGACATCGGGTCTTTACCGGGAGAAAGGGAATTCTATGGAATTTTTGTTGTTGTTGTTTGTTTGTTTCAATGAGAAGCACAGATATGATGGATTGAATCTAAATAAGCCAAAACCGCAATTGCTTTCCCCAGGAGACATTTGCTGGCAATCATAGATTGTGAACACGTTTTGTAAAAGATGCAGACTTCAAAAAAAGTCCTTATAAATATGCTACAGAAAATACTGGAAAATATGTACAAGACAAAATAAGTTTTAAATTGGTAGATTCAAATAGAAAATAGCTACCTGTACAAAATAGGATGGCCACTGCAGAGCTTAAAAATAAAAATACAGTATCTGAAAGCTGGTAAATCATTGAATAAGATTAACCTTACACTTGACGCAACCCAAGACAGAAAAAAAAAAGACTCAAACCCATTAAAAATGTTTAAGTGGGGGGCTGGAGAGATGGCTCAGTGGTTAAGAGCACTGACTGGACTTCCAGAGGTCCTGAGTTCAAATCCCAGCAACCACATGGTGGCTCACAACCATCTGTAATGAGATCTGATGCCCTCTTCTGGTGTGTCTGAAGACAGCTACAGTGTATTCATATATAATAAATAAATAAATCTTTAAAAAAAATGTTTAAGTGGGTCGTCTAAAATGAGTCATATAGAAAAAAAGGCACAGAGGTTAAGAGATGCATAAGGAACATGTAGACTAACAGGGATATAACTGGAGTTTCACACAGAGACGGAATAGATACGATATCTGAAAAGGTGGGTGCTGAGAATTTCCCACAAACCAATAAATCCAAAGTGAGTTAAAGATTAACGATGTCCATGAGGAGAAGCCCCCCTGCACAGCAGCAGGGAGCCTTAAAGCCAATGTAAAGGAAAACACTGGACATTGATGGCTGACTCTGCACAGAGACAGTGACTTTCAGAAAGCAATGGTATGGCATCTTTAAAATAAGGACAGGCAGATGCTATGTTAGAATTCTTCATGATGATAATGAAAAAGAGAGAGAGAATGGTTTTTAAAAGAGAAAAAAAAAACCTAAAATTTTAAACTGCATCTAAAGTGTAAGAAATTCAAAAGGGAAAAATAATCCATAGTGAAAGCACAAAATTATAAAAAGGGGTGAAGAAAAACGACAGCACCTTGCTTAAATAACAATTCAACAGTCTCTGTGGGATTGAGGAGACTGCTCTGCTGCTCATACCCTTGGTTGTTCTTTTGAAGGACCTAGGTTCGATCCCCAGGACTTCCACTGAGGCTATCAACTATTTGTAACTCTAGTTCTAGCACATCTGAAACCTTCTTTTACATGATACAAAGACACATGTGCATTCAGAACACTCCTAGACATAAAATAGAAATAAATCTTTAAGACAAACTTAAAAAAATTCTTTGGCTGCATAATATGTAAAAGTGAAATGTGTGTAAATAGCAAAAGGGTGGAAAAGGAAGTATTCTAAGGTTGACGTATTATCATCCCTTTATTTTATTTTTAATTGAATAAAATTAATAAAAGTTAATTGAAAAGCAGTATATGATCATTATGATGTTCTCCACAGCTCCTCCAGATCCTCCCCTCCCCTTCCCTACCCAAATCTACACCCTTTCTTTCTCTTTCCCATTAGAAAACAGACATCTATAATAATAATAATAATAATAATAAATAAGATAAGAATATTATTAAATAACAGATAAACAGAATAGGACAAAACAAACATACAGGGAGAAAAAATCAAACAAACAAACAAAAAACACAAGAATGACATAACAAATGAGACACATACATTTGCACAAGTAGAAAACCATAAAAAATTGGAAACTATGATATATAAACAAAAAGTCTGTAAGGCTAAAAAAAATACCCAGAGAAAGCATCATAAGACAAACAAACAAAACAGCAAAACAAGGCAAAATCAAAACAAATAAACAAACAAAAATACTAAAAATGAAACAAAAGAAAACAACCTCTCTAAAAATACCCCTTGTTTGTTGTGAATTGGCTATCCACTCTGGGGTATAGGGCCTGCCCTTAAATGTATACTCAATTATAATTTGTTGGAGAAAACAAATTTTTCTTTTCTCAGCAGTTATCAATTGGAGATAGCTTCTGGGTTAGGGATGTGGGCTTGTGTCTACTTGCCCTCTCAGTGTTGGGGGTCCCATTTAGCCTGTGTAAGCCCTCTGCATGCTGCCTAAGTCTCTGTTGAATTCATTTATGCATCAGTAAGTCTACAAAGCCTTGTTTCCTTGATGTCTTTCATTCTACTGGCTCTTACAATCTGTTTGTCTCTTCTTCCACAGTTTCCTGAGCCTTGGGAGGAAGGATTTGATCCAGATATCAAAGTTAGGTCTTAGTGTTCCAAGGTCTCTCACTCTCTACCAGTTGTCCTGTTGTGAATCTCTGATATTTGTTCCCACCTACTTCAGGAGGAAGCTTCACTGATGGAAGCTGAGCAAGACACTGACCTATGAGTAGATCATGATGTTGTTAGGAATCATTTTATAGGTGCATTCCTTTAGAAAAACAGTAGTATATGGTTTTCCCTGGGACCATGACTTATCCATTCTTAGGTTCTTGGCCTCCTGGACAATGTTAGGCATGGGTCCCATCCTTGGAGTGGGATTTAATTCCAATCATGTAGTAGGTGGTTACTCTCATAACTTTTGTGCCACTATTGCATGAGTGTATCTTACAGGCAGGTCACCATAGTGGATAGAAGGGTTTGTAGTTAGAGTAGTGTTTACCTTTCTCTTCTGGTAGTTTACAGAGTACCTTCTGGTACCATGAGCACTAGTCAGTAGGGATAATGGCTCTAGGTTGGCACCAACTCAACTTTTCCATGTTCAGTGAGTTATGTGGCCATTTTATTCAGCAGTAGGTTTTTACCATCAGTTTGCGGAGGGCTACCAATAGCCTTGGCAAGACCCTGTATTGCTTGAGGATTTCAGTGAGGCACATTTGGCCAACAACTTGTTTAGATGTAACCCATTCCTGGGACTAGAGGTTTCATTCGGTGGCAAAAGATGTCTGGTTGGAGCTTTGTCTCACTGTCTTTTAGCTGTCCCTCCCTATATTTTTCTCTATTACCTCTTCTTTCCCATTTTATCCTTCAGGTCCTCCTGCCACATCCAAAACTATCTATTCTATTTCCTTTTTCTAAGAAGACCTTCCATCCACCCATAGTCCTTTACTTTTTAATTAACCTATGTGTTGTCTGGATGGAAGCCTGTTTATTTATTATTTAACAGCTAACATCCACATATAAGAGGATACATTCCATATTTGTCTTTTTGTGTCTAGGTTACCTTACTTAGAATGATTTTTTTTCCGGCTCCATCTACTTAATTGTGGATTACATGATTTCATTTTTTTAAACAGATGAGTAATGTTTCTTTGTATACATGTACAATATTTTCTGTATTCATTTATCCATTAATGGGCAATCTATGCTCTTTCCAATTTCCTGATATTATGAGTAGAGTGATAAAGACCATGTTTAAACAAGTGTCTTTGTTGTGGGATACAGAGTCCTCTGGGCATATGCTCATGAGTGGTACAGCTGGATCTTGAGGGAGATTTATTTCCAGCTTCCTGAGAAACTACTACACTGATTTCCATAGTATCTGTAACAAGTTTATATTCTTGTTCCCCTTACTAGCCCACATCCTCATTGGCATGCGCTGTCATTCATCTTATTAATCTTGCCCATTTTGAATGATGTAAGACCAATCTCAAAATAGTTTTGAAATTCATTTCCATGATGATTAGGATGTTGAACAATTCCTTGGGTTTTTTTTTCTCTTTTGAGAATTCTCTCTTTAAATCTGTCCCCCCATTTACAAATTCGGTTATTCGTTTCCTTGATGTCCAGCTTTTAAAATTCTTTATGTATTATTTTAGATATTAGACCTCTATCAGACATGTAGCTGGTAAAAATATTTTCCTATTCTATAACATGCCACTTCATCCATATTAGAATGTCCTTTGATACACAGAAGCTTCTCAGCTTTATGAGGCCCCATTTATTAGTTGTTCTTAGAGCCTATGTTTTGGGGTTTCCCTTCAGAAAGTCTTTTCCTGTGTCAATGAATTCAAAGCTATTCACTACTTTCTCCTTGATCAGGTTCAATGTATCTGGACTTATGTTGAAGTCATTCATCCAATTAGAACCGAGTTGTGTACAGGGTGATAAGCATGGATTCTATTTGGATTCTTTTACATGCAGCCATCTAATTTGACTAGTGCTATTTATTGAAGATGCTGTCTCTCCCATATATATTATTTAAGAAAAAAATCAAGTGTCAATAGGCATGTGGATTCATATCTAGGTCTTACTTGAACCCATTTGTCAATGTATATGTTTTTACTCCAATACCATGCTGCTTTTGTTACCATAGCTATGTCGTGCAACTCCAGATTGGGGGTGGTGATATCTCCAGCAGTTCTTTTATTATTAAACAGGATTGTTTCAGCTATCCTGTTTGTGTTTCCATATGAAGCTGAAAATTGTCCTATCAAGATCTGTAAAGAATTGCATTGGAGTTTCGATGGGGATTGAATTGAATATGTAGATTGTTTTGGTAGGATGGCCATTTCTACTTTATTAATCCTACAGGTCTATGAGAATGGAAAGTCTTTCTATCTTTTGATATCTTGTTTGATGTTGTGTGTAATTTTAAAAACACACTTGCTCGGGCTAGGCTCTGGGACTAACAACCGCTCGCCTGCCATCTAGTCAGCCCCTACAGTTAGCTAATGCTTTCCTGAGATCTTAGCTATGCTCTGAGACCAGATACCACCTATATTCCTGAGAGCTTCACCTGTTCCTCCTTGCCAAGTGCCACCAACAGCTATCTCACCCAACTTCCAGGGCTAGCTTCACCAAGCCACTCAGGTCTCTGTTCCCTGCCTGGTGCCAGTTCACCCAGCTCCCTTTATCCCTAGCAAGGAAATACACTAGAGACTTTTATATTTTAAAAGTGGCTGGATAACTCAAAGGCTGGGCTAAGAGTATCCTGTCCCTTTCTCCTTAGCCTCCACAGCCACTTGCGGATGCTACATACTATTGGTGCCCTGAGAGACCTACATGTCTGCAGCTTCCTATCTGCTCCCCCACCTGGTCTGATCACCAATCCTCTCTGTCCCCTTCTCTCCCTGTCTGGCCTGGAAATTCCACCTTAATCTTCACCAAGCTATTGGCTTCTGCTTCTTTATTTACCCAAGCAAGAAACAATTTGGGAACCTCTGCCTATAGTTTGATTTCTTTCTTTATGTCTTAAAGATTTTATTATACAAATCTTTCACTTGCTTGGTTAGAGTTACCACAAGATATTTTATGGGTGTTATATTGGGAAAGGTGTTTTTCTGATATCTTCCTGCATCCATTTGTCATCTAGAAAAGCTACTGATTTCTGTGTGTTAATTTTGTATCCTGCTACATTGCTGAAAGTGTTTCTCAGCTGGAGAATTTTCCTCATGAAGTTTGTAGGGTCATCTATATATACAATCATATCATCTGTAAATAGATATACTTTGACTTTTTCCTTTCCTATTTGTATCCCCTTGACCTCCTTCAGTTGTATTTCTCTAGCTAGGACTTCATGTAGTATATTGACTAGGTATAAAAAGAATGGACAACCTTGCCTCGTTCCGGATTTTAGTGGAAATGCTTTGAGTTTCCTCACATTTAGGTTGATCTTGACTATGGGCATTCTGTAAATTGCCTTTATTATGTTGAGGTATGTCCCTTGTACCAATAATCTTTCTAGGACTTTTGTTGTGAAGGGATGTTGAATTTTGTCAAAGCCCTTTTCTGCACCTAATGAGATAATCATGTGATTTTTTTTAGCTTTAATTCCTGTAGGAATTAATTAATTAATTAATAATTTTGGTAATACAGGGACATTTGCTATAGAACAACATTGCTTATGAGAGTCCTGATTATGACAACCAATTTAAAAGGGAAAGCTTATTTTTACCCAAGCAAGAAACAATTTGGGAACCTCTGCCTATAGTTTGATTTCTTTCTTTATGTCTTAAAGATTTTATTATACAAATATTTGAAGGTAAACTATTCTGGCACTTATGAAAAAGAATGTCCTGCTTATATTATGCAATGTGTTTATAAGCTTTCCAAATGGCATTAGCAAGGCTAGCCATTCGTATGGTTCCTTCCCGTGGAGAGTAGCTTTAGACTAGAGAGACTACAAATATCATCAACTTCTGTCTAGAAAGCATTCTTATTTTTACATTATTCTTGATTGTTAAATAAGTATGAAGATAGTTCCATCCTTAAATAAATTAATTTTATCCCGTAGTACTGAGTTACAGTGCAGGAGAAACAAAATGAAAAGAAAGACATCTTAAACTTTTGTTTGAAAACAATCTTCATGGATCTAATTCTGATCTCATTAAGAACTACTGACCCTGTTTTTGAAAGAAGATTTCATGCATCACACAGGATGTGACTTTCTGTGAGCACAGGGTAACAACAGAAACCTGTTTTGTTTCTGGTTACATTAATTACAATTATAACTCATCAGGCAGCCTGAAGAGAAGGCTTCCCAGCAGACATGCCAACTTTGCAGTGAATGTCCAAATTTCAGAGATGATGAGATTCTGAGAGGAATGTTATCATTCTATGATGGGGAGTTTGTGTAGAGAAGATCAGATGACACTGTCTTAAACCATTTTCTGTTGCTATCACAAAACATAGGGGTTCGGGTAATGCAAAATAATGGAGTTTTTCTATTTATTATTGTTGTGTTTTATGAAAAAAACATAAAAAGAAGCCAGGAATATGTTTGGGAGAGGCGAGGTATGGTGTGGGAGAAGGGGGTGCCTCCGCGGGGCCCATGCTGAGGCATCCCTTCCCCCTGAGGTACCAGCCACATGATGTAATAGTATATAGAATAGAGTTTATTTAGGGCATGGAGAGGAGAGTTGAGGGGGTAGTAGAGACAGAAAAAGGCAGAGAGAGAAATGGAGAGGAAGAGAAGAAGAAGGAGGAGGAGGAGGAGGAGGAGGAGGAGGAAGAGGAGAAAGATGAGGAGGAGGAAGAGGAGGAGGAGAAGATGAAGACGAAAGGAGAAGAGGAAAGGCCCGCTAAGAACACATGGAGAGAGAGGAGGAAGGGGAATGGAGAGAGAAGGGACAGAGAGGAAGAGAGGAAGTGGGTAAGAAAAGCAAGATAAGAAAGTGAGGAGGGAGCAAGCAGCCCCTTTTACAGTGAGTTAGGCATACCTGGCTGTTGCCAGGTAACTGGAGCCTAGAAGAAATGCCAACAATTATCTATCTATACAAACATCTACCTTTCTTTCTTTCTTCCTTCCTTCCTTCCTTTCTGTCTTTCTCTCTCTTTCTTTTTTTCTACCTACTTACCTAACTACCCATTTATCTAGCTAATGTATATGTGATGAATCTACTTCTTTTTATTGGCATCACAGTCCACTCTCCCACCAGTGTCTTGTAGCAACAGAACACTTTATCTTATTTAATTCTGCTGTTAGGTCTGAGCCCTGCACACTCTCTGTGGAAGGAAGATTCTTTTGAGGTGAGATTCTGGGGTCTCGAAGTCTAAGAGCATGACATTTGTGTCTGCTTAGTTTCTGGTGACTGTTCATTTATGTACTTCATAGTGTAGAAGATGCCAACTCATGGTGAGATGGAGCAAGTATGCTAGTTAAAAAGAGGAGGCACTCATATTAAGTCAGAGCCAAAATGCCATCTTAGGGGGACCACCCAGATGACATCATCAAATCTCAATTTATCTTCCGGAGGCTCCAATTTGGAATACTGTTAATGTAAGTTTGGAAACTAAGTTTCTAACACATAAACTTCTAAGGGACTTGCTCAAGCCATAGTTGATAAGTTATTTCCCCCACTGGTGAAATGAGCCAATTCTAGCCAGATTAGATTATATTAAATGCAGGTTTGTTGGGAAGTTGCCCTTGGGCGAGTTCACTGGGGAGGGGAAAGAGAAAGAGAGAAAGCATGCACGGAGAGAGAAGAGAAGGAAAAGAGAGAGAGAGGGAGGGAGAGGCCAAAATGCCTGGATTATATAAGGAAGAACCTTTGGGAGAACAGCAGCCCAGTTCCTGGGCTGGAAAATTCAGGATTGGAGGCAAGACGTGCCAAGTAGGAACGGAGCGATGCTGGGCGAACCTGGAGGCCAGGTCTGCTTTGATAAGTAAAATATGCACCGCAGTCCCTTGTTCTAGGGTCTGAAACCAAACAATAGTGCTCTCTTGACTTGCTTTGTCACAGGTAGGATGAAGATGCAGAGCCTCCTAAAGAAAAGAGCAAGTTCCTGGAGAGGTCCAGCCAGCAACTGACCAATGCAGAGGAGGATGCCTGGAACCAACCATCAGGCTGAATTCAGGGAACCTGGTGGGGGAGCTGGCAGAAGGACCGGAGGAGCAGGAGCGGCTGGGGGGATTGCAACCCCATAGGAAGAGCAACATAGGCTGGTCTGACCACCTGGTTCTCTCAGAGACTAGACCAGCAACCAAGGAGTGTACCCAAAGGGATCTTTGGCTCCAGATACATATTCAATGGGGATGGCCTTGCTGACAGCAACGAGAATGGGAGGCTCTTGGTCCCGGGAGAGTTTGATGCTCCAGAGTAGGGGGATGCTGGAACAGTGGGGCAGGAGAGTGTGGGTGGGTGAGGGAGCACTCTCATTCAGGCAAAAGGGAAGGAGGGAGGGCAGATGTGGGATGGGGGTTGTTGAAGGGGTAACTGGGAAGTGGGATATCATTGGAGATGTAAATGAATGGAATGATTAATAAAAAAAGAAAAGAGTAATCTCATACTTTGATTCTTTTATCAAGGGTGCTCAGTGGACCTGGAGTCATGGAAGGGCAGCTGGTTTTGCAGCCAGGGCTCATGGATCCCACTGTATTGCTAACTAGCTCTCTGATTTAGGTCAAGTCTCCCTAAAAGTCACTGTCACTGATGGTCAAATTTTGTTGTTTTAACTGAATCGTTAATTGAAGGGTTGATTGAACTGAAGCGTTCTTGTACAGTTAGAAGAGGTCAAGAATGAAAAGCTGGAAAGGCAATACAAATGTAAGTGATCATTGCCACAAGTTCTTTGATCTTTCTTCTGAAATTCATACCTCAGATTCTATTAGTTGGCTTTCCTTTATGTGCTGGTAGTACAGAAATAATTAACAGGGTTTTCCATTACAGTCTTTAATTGGAACTAACTCAAACCCCAATCCCTGTGACATATTCTACACCATAGACACCAGAAACTTACATAAAATACTACCAGAAAACCACAGGATCTCCCTGAGTGTGTAACTCTTGGCCTATCAACTTAAGATTTTGGGCTGTGAATAGCAAGTTTTTTTGGACTCAAAGAATAGACAAATCTAAAAGAAAACATAGAATTTTGCCCGTTGGAGTCTATGATGAATCAGCTCTTTATTTTTATAATTTTATTTTTAAGTTATTTCTAAAGGAAATAAAACCACTCTTCTTCCTCAGTGACTCAGCCACAGACAGATACTGGTCACTCACTATAATTAATGTATGGATGTTTAGTTTCATCTGTCCATAGCTCCTTTAAAGTAAGTTATATTTAGGGACAATTGTCTAAGAGACATGCTCCTTGCTTACCAACTGTTTATTTCATCTTTGGATTTAGTTAGATGACTAAGGGTATGTATTACTTTAGTTTCTAAGTAATGAATGACCCATGTAAACAGCAGTAAGATGTTATGTCTTTAACTTTAAAAAAAAAAAAAGAGGTTGTGAGGAAAAGAAAAGAAACCAAGTTTTGATTTTAGGGAAAATGAACTTGAAAGCATTGTCCCTGTCAGTGTCCCTGGCATCAAGTCTTCTATGAGAGACTGCTTTGAAAATTTGAATCCTTGGAAATGCTTTTTGTTTCTCAGGATACTCTCTTAAATACTAAGAACAATGTAGTTGCTCAGTCTTGTTTGCTTGTCATTTGAACTTTAAGAAACCTGAAGCAAAATTTGAAGTTCAATGAAGACACTAATGTTTGCTTTGGTAGCTAGCTTATTTTTCATTTTTGCCCTTTTGAAAGACTGTGAGATTGTTACTTATTTCTTATTGTAAACTATATCATTTTTTTCTGGAAAGAATCATGGTATGAAAAGAAATAAAATAGGAGATGTTAATAATATAAGAAAGAGACTAGGGGAAAGTCATTGCTACCGTTGTCATGAAACAGTTCTTTTTGATTATATTAAAATGATAAGACCTATAAAATAGTTTAAATACAGCAACATAGAGAAACATAACGTTTAGCAAACATGTTCTTTATCTTTCAGGTAATGACATTAGAGTAAAGAAATGGCAGGTTCACTTAGGTTTCATGCTCCCTCCACCTCTGTCCCTAGCTCACCCTAACCCTGGGTGACCTTCCTATCCTAACATGGAATACATTACTACATACATCTTTGATGGTTTGCTTTTTTCTCTCAGCCAAAGGTTTTGATTTTTATCTGTGTAAATCAATTTCAATTCATGTTAATTACTAAATGCATTTGTGCAAACACTCCACATTGCATTACTAGGTCCATTATTGAGGACATTTAGGATGTTTCTGGCCTTATGTGTCTCCATGTGCCTTGAACGTCTCTGATGAAAACTCAATAAAACCATCTCTATCATCATTATTAGTACATATTTAGCCATAACGTCTGTTTTACATATCTGTGTAATGACCTTCACTTGCCAAAAATGCAGGTTCATATTCCAATAGGCAGTATATCTATCCTAAATGAATGTACATCAAAGCTACCAGAAATAAAAAATGAGCAACACTGAGGGTCTTGAGTCATCCTGACTCTTTATGTTATCCCTGTGACAAAGTCAAAAACATATACACAAGGGTCTCAGAAAATGTGCCAAAAACTAGATTAAGAAGACCATTCTTGGTGAGCTTATACATTGGTCTTACTCTATGCATTTATGGCCTGGTTATAAATATGGCTGAGAATTTTTATGTTTTAGTACAACTTGTACCCCGAGCAACTAGAGAGGATGTCTTCAACCAACTAGCACTTCCAAATAATTGAGTTAAAAGGATGGCCATTTCCGCTGTGTTGCTAGGTTCTCCCCTTGACATAGGGCTGGCTGGAGTTGTTAGTGTAGGGCCTCAGAAACATCTCAAGGATTTGAGATGCACCATTGCTGAAAGGAGGGAATGAGAAAGCTGACTTCCTGACAGGCTTCAAGTTGGCAGTTAAGAGGGCCTAAATCTCTGTTTCCAAGAGTTTGGCAATTCCAGGCAAGTTCAGGTCTCAGAACCTGGCCTGAGCCAAGGACAATAGGTCAGCAGCAGTTTCCCGAGTTCCTCAGCTACTTCCTCAGCAATAGTTTACAGATCTCCCCAGAAAGTTTCCAGACCCCACTGGTTCTGGAATATCCTTAGAGATGGAGCAAGATAAAGGCCACCTACCCCAGAATCCATCTTCTTATGTGCTTTACATCAGGCCTATGAGCTCACTTGGTTGTCTCTCTATCTCGGTAATAGGAGACCCCAGCATGCTGGACTTCTGCAGAACAAAACACTTTTTGCTTTCTACATACTATTTTACTATTTGAGTTGGGATATCATTCTTCAGTGAATCATGGATATATATATATATATATATATATATATATATATATATATATATATATGTTTAGATGTACCACCAAAGCAGATAGGTAATAATATCTAATTTTATTTTAAAAAAATTGTTGGACTAGGGATATGGCCCACTGTAGAGTACTACTTACATAGTGTGCTTAGATTCAATCTCTAGTACCCTTTTAATATTGCTAATAGACCCAGTAAACTGGCTTGAATATTGCTTTGAAGAAATTCAATTAAAAGCCCTGTTTGATAGCAATTAAAAGCCCTGTTTTGTTGTTGTGGTTTTGTTGTTTTTGACTACCGTAATTAACATAACCAATGGAAATAAACCAACTCATTTTAACAAGGGGTTTCCTCTTCCCTTTATAAACCACCACTTACCTATCAGCTACCTCTGCCATCTGGAGGCAGTCCTTTGTCCCTCTGGGACAAATACCTTTCCCCCTCCCCCTTTTTCCCTTCCCTTTCTTCCTGATCCTCTGTCTCCTATTTTTGTCTTGTATTCCCTGCCCTTTGTCCCTCTGGGGCAAGTACATCTCCTTTGTACTGAGACTTGATCTTGGGGTGTCTTGTGCTGTCATTGGTAACTTTCAGTTCTAGTCCATGGAGAGGGCTCTTTCCACTGTAAGACTCTGGTGAGCATTAGCTTACTACCGGGGACCCCCTGAGTGAAAAATGCAGAACCCAGGATTGATGCAAAAGCAAGAGGAATTTTATTGTTCCAGCATGCTGGGGTCACCCTGCATCCAAAAGGAGAGGTGACCCCACACACAGCTTGTTCAGTGAACTTTTGTACAGTTTTCAGGGCAGCAGCTATTAGGCACAATGTGATTGGCAGAGCAGTGTGACTTTTAAACTGACTGGTCCTTAGGGAATGAGGTGGCAAGGACTACCCTTGTCTGTGGGTGGCCAATGGTCAGTTCTGTGGAATGTGTCCCGACCCTCAGATCAGTTCCCACCTGTCGAGAGCAGGGACTCTTATCTGTTATGAGCAAGGGTTTAGCATCCCCCTCGGGGAGAGGAGCGACAGGTCCTGCTCCACTTAGGGATCATATACTGGATTTGACTGTGAGATCATCAGCTCCTCGAGAAGAAAGAGAGAGTACACCAAGACAGAGGTTGTGGGATTCAGTTACTTCTTTAATGATAATGCACAGCAAGCAAACACAAACACAAATGCTAAGGCTATTGCTACAATAAGATATTGCCACATTTCCTATGCATTGCCTCTAACAATATGTACAATAAACACAAATAATAAGTTGTTAATTACCAAAGAAATAAGCATAGCAATAAGCACATCGTTCATTCATGGATTATACGACCTGAGTCCTTAAGTTGGTTTTGGGTTACAGGTCCGGAGTCCGGTAAGGCAGGGTCAGGCTGTGGCTTCCAGATAATATGTCCTCGTAGGGTGCTTGACCACAAAGAAGCTGGAGGCATTGGTCTCTCGGTTTGAAGTCGGGGCTTGGCCATGAAGTTGGAGGCATAGGTCTCTAAATTAACTCTTTGGTGACCAGGTGCTGAGGAGGCTTTGTCCGGAGGATCACATTGGCCAGTCATGGCTACAAGTGTGAATGAAGTGCTCTGATTGGGCTCCTCTTTTATGTTGGATTTGGAGTTACTCTTGACGTACATGGCAGATAACCACTCGTGTCTGTTTATCTCAGCACAGTTTCATTTCCAGACTTGCCTTTACAAGTACCAGACTAGTCTCTACAAGTTTCCTATTACAAAATAGAGTTGGTCCTGTTTAAGGGCCTGCTCCTTACACCACCTGCCCCTGTGGTCTAAGGAATGTTAATTAGCCTGTCCCTTCCGGAGAAGGAGTGTCCCATGACCTTTCCAAAGTTCCTGAGCCGACATCTTCACCACTCACTCATTGATTTTTCCCCCCTTTGCCACCATTGCTTTAGTAGTTCTGTGCCATGTTCTCTTATAAGTAAAGTATAAATTCACTGAAAACAGAGCGTTCTCCTTGATTCTCTTATGACCATGCAGCATCTGTTGGTATGGCCAAGCATGTGAAGTAGAGGAGGGTTCTAAATCAGATGAAATTATTTCAGTTGGTAGAATAAAAAGAAATTACTTTCAGAGGACAAGGAATGTGACCTGAGAAAATCAACTTGCTTTTAGGGCATTTATAAGTGCCACTGGGACCACTGTAGAAAGTCAGGAAAGGTTGGGTGAGGCATCTTTGTTCTAGACTTCCATAACTGTTAGGCAGAAGTAGAATGACCAGATGGAGTTTAGTATGCTGTATGGGATACATGCTGGATAAACTAAGCTAAGAAATCTTTACCATTGCTTCAGCAGGGCTGTTAACTGGAAAAAAATAAAAAATAAAAAAAAGCTAAAGTCAGCCAGTCATCTGCCCTTCTCCTTTATATTGATAATAGAGTAACATTTTCCTTGGTGTAAGAGTTTAATAACATGAGGAATTACCAGAATGAAAGTCTGATTTTCTCATATGTAACACTGTTCACTAATACCATCACCCAAGAAAATGTCTCCTTGTCCCCAAAGCCAATGCCAGTTTTCATTATATCACGGAAGACTGCCAGTTAATCAACGACGACAACACTTTATCTGACAGCTGTTATCCTCACTTTGGGTCATTTGTGTTTTTAAGAGAGCTCAGTGCCCTAAAGAAGACAGAAGATAATGGTTTATAGTCAGTGTGGACCAGACACTGACTCCAAACTTCACCAAAAAGTCAATACTTATCTGTACCTTAGTGGAAATGCCAAGCATAGCAAAAGACACAAACACATTTCCAACTGAGTGCTTGTCCTTATGTTTCTGTGTTCAAAGCTATTCGGAAAAATTTCAACATCAGATAAGACAAAACGGCCTTTGGGGGGAAGAAAGGACAACAAATGGCAACCCTCAGCTGCTACGGAGACCACAGCATCTGAGAGGAAAACAGACACCTGAGATGCATTCTAATCTCCCTAGGCAGCTCCTTCAGTCACTTTGCCTTCCGGATGTGAGCTAGCTCTTAATGCGACTCACAGCAGGCAGCCTTTAAAAGATAGCTTAGGGAGTGTGTCCTGGCGAAGTAAAATCTTAATTTGTTGCCATTGGAGACAATTGGCTGAATTGTTTGCATTTTTAATTTGCCCAGGCTGACAGTTAATGCAAACAAAGTATGGGGATCTGCAAAACGAGAGCTGGCTTTGCTTCTCTGAAGGTCAAGGTCAGTGGGTGCACAGAGCATTTCAGCATTTGAAGAACTTCAGAAGGCTTTCAAAGACTCCAGCTAACCTCCTGAAGTAATTGCTGTTGAAAGCTGTATATCGTTAAAACAGAAAAAAGTTGTATACCAGTAATAACACTTGTGTGTAGTGAGTCAGTTGGACTGTCTGTCAGCATTGAAACGTCCTGGTATAGAAAAAGGAATTAGTATAAGAGAGAAAGGTGACAACTTAAATGGCTAAATCTGCATTGTCACTAAGGACAACTTAAGGAGTTGTGGGTGGGCTTGGCATTTTAGGCAACATAAGCATAGAGATCTAAAAAATCACTGCCACAGGAAATATTTCATCTGGGAACATGGCTAGGAAAGACTTGTGTGAATGAGAATCACAGAGAAAAAGGTGTGAGAGTTTATGGAGGGCAAGAATGACTGTTGGCACTATCCACAGAACAGCCAAGTAAGTGCTTGTTAAAAACAGAGTCCTGGCGGGGCGGTGGTGGCACATGCCTTTAATCCCAGCACTTGGGAGGCAGAGGCAGACGGATTTCTGAGTTCGAGGCCAGCCTGGTCTACAGAG
Source organism: Grammomys surdaster (assembly GCF_004785775.1). NCBI lineage: Eukaryota > Metazoa > Chordata > Mammalia > Rodentia > Muridae > Grammomys > Grammomys surdaster. The sequence continues at coordinate 81,485 of NW_021604962.1, forward strand.
TGAGTTCCAGGACAGCCAGGGCTACACAGAGAAACCCTGTCTCGAAAAACCAAAAAAAAAAAAACCAAACAAACAAACAAACAAAAAAAAAAACCAGAGTCCTGTGACCTTCCCCCTGGAGATTCTGATGTAGGGTTCTCAAATAACTGATTGGGAGGCCATTGGGTTGAGGCAGCTCCAAGCAAACTGTATGCTTGTGAGTAAGCAAATTGAAATCCAGCACACATGGAAACTCAATTCAAATGGAGCCAATTTAGTCACCTAGTTTTTATGGAAGAGAACTTGCTATCGTGTGCTGTCCTTGTGACTTGCTGGGCTAATTTCTTTCTGATGAGCCATCTCTTTACTTGATTGCAAGAAACTGCACCATATGCATCTTCCCAAGCTGAGTGGCATCTGACACAATAAAAGCCACGCTTAAGGATTTAGTAAGTACTTGATTCTATACAAATGTTGCTGAAGCATATCTATTGCCTGATAAAACAGGAGTTTAATGAAAGATTTAAAAGGCTTGTAAAGGTTTTAGCCTGTGCTTATTTTCTATGCAGCTTTATTTCAAAAGTGTGTAGCCCGAGATCTTTGATGGGCTGAATTATATCTCCTACCAAATGTGGAAGCCCTAAGTTGCTTAGCAATGTTTAATTTTGCTCTATTCACAATAGAAAGAAAATGGAAACACCCTAAATGTCCTTTAGTATATGAATGGCTAATGAAATGTGGTTCATACAAACAATGGACTGTCCAGATAAATGCATGACATAGAAAAGATTCTATCAAGGTAATTGAAACTCAGAAAGACAAACACCTCATGTTCTTAGTCACCTGTGGTTCCTGTTGGACTCTAAGATCCAAAACCAGGGGATGCGCTGTCACAGAGACACACATGGTCGGGACTCCAATAACACGAGGTTTAATGATACTAGTGCACTAGGGCTCTCTCGCATGCAGGCAAGAGAGCCCTGAACAAAAGCTGGGAGCAGTTCTTATACAGAGTTCACGAGGGCAAACCACAAAGTCTGACCTTTCCAGGTCCGGTCTCTAGGTGACTCAGATTATGACAAGGAGTGTCCTGGAATGTGTCTGTGTGCTCTGGGCCTTCGTAACTCGCAGATGGGTTCCCTCCCCTGTGGTCTGAGGAATGTTAATCAGCTTCTCCCTTTTTCCTCTGAATATTAATCTAGCAAGTGTCCTCTGACTAAGGAATGTGCCCCTCCCGGGATGTGTCTTGGGATAGTGGGGTTCTCCCAAATTTAAGTTCAAACCAAGACCTGAAAGTCCTACAATGTGAGAATATAACCTAGAGTGTGAAGTGGGAAATGGGGAAAATGGGAGGGGAGTAGCTTGGGAGGGAGTGAGGGAGCAAGGAGGTCAATGCAGACAGAGTGAGGGGGAAGGGACAAACAAAACTGAGGATGTTTGAAAAAAAAAAAAACCCCAAGGAATAAGTATTATTTTACTGTATATAAATACTATATATAAATGTGTATATTTTAAATGAAGGAAGTCATATTTATTGTTTGTGCTGACAATGTCCTCACAAAAGCCATAGACTAACAAAGACCCCAGTGTCGAGCATGAGTAACCACCTTTTATATTGTTGATCAGAGCAGTCTCTGAGTCTCCCAAAGCAATATAGGCTGTTGCAATGCAATATTGTATGTCTCCCAGAGGTTGAAAGTAAGTCTCTATTTCCTGAAGACACCACACACTTCAGACACAGGACTTGGAAGATTTGAGCTGGCTCTGACCTGCTCCCTGAGGTTCTATGCAAGCTGCCAAAGGAGGAAAACAATCAATAGTCCTAACCAGCTGTGTTTCTGTTGGACTCTAAGATCCAAAACCAGGGGACGTGCTCCCACAGAAACTCACATGGACAGGACTCGCTGCAATCACATGAGGTTTGGTTTAATGAAAGTAGTACACTAGGACTCTCTCGCATGCAGGCAAGAGAGCCTCGAACAAGAGCTGGGTATAGTACTTATTCAACGAGGGCAAACCACAAAGTCTGACCTTTCCAGGTCAGTCCCTAGGTGACTCAGATTATGACAAGGAGTGTATTCCATTTGCCCAGGTTTATTACATTAAGGGCCCAGCTTCTTTATTCCTGGAATGTGTCTACATGCTCTGGGCCCTCCTTACCCACAGGTGGGTTCCCTCCCCTGTGGTCTGAGAAATGTTAATCAGCCTCTCCCTTCTTCCTCTGAATGTTAATCCAGCAAGTGTTCTCCGACTAAGGAATGTACTCTTCCCGGAATGCACCCTGGGACAGTGAATTCCAAGTTTAAACCAAGACCTGAATCCTAAGTTCAAACCTAGACCCGAAAGTCTTACATTTTTCTTACATTTAAATCTTACGCATACAAACAAGCAACTCTAAATGAACTCAGCCAGTTATATTTATGTATTTATGCTGCACACACACACACACAACACACACACACACACAACACACACACACACAACACACACACACAACACAC
>NW_021604962.1:83974-93666 GCF_004785775.1 Grammomys surdaster
CACACACAACACACACACACAACACACACACACAACACACACACACACACCACACACACGCATGTCTAGCACTATTTGTGGGCTTCCCTTTCTCAGTGTGAGTGAGTATAGACCTGGTGATACAAGCACATGGTGGTTTCCAGTAACATTCAGCCATGCTCGAGGCATGGTACCGTGGGCAGGGACTTTCAGGAGTCACTTTCTAAAGGAGTGAAGATGACCTGAGAGACAGTTACTATAAGGGATGAGGAATCCAGGGGTGACATTGGTATAGTAATGAGGCTTAGCCGTCTGAGAAAGGCCATCTTGAGAATGGTCAGATGTCAGTGACTCAGACTTGTCTCCAGTCCTGGCCTCCCTTGGGGTCATATCTTGGTCCTTCAGAGAGTTGAGAGGGAAATTGGAAACAAAAGCTAAAAGTTGTTTTGCTAAAACTATGAATGTACAAGCATTGTTACTTGGAGGTCCCTATATCAGAGTGCAGTCCAACCACAGTTGAGAGGTGTTCTCTTCTAGGAGAACTGGAAAGGGGAGGAGGATTTGGAAGCTATAGGTGCCTGACAAGGCTTGTCTGCTAACATGGATGAGGTGGCCCCAGGGATTTGGTCTGTTTGTGCTTTGATTGATAGCTGAGAGAGATGTGAGCCCAAGTTATCTGATTAACCAAGCCTCATTCATCCCTGTGAATGGGGTAGACGGAACATTCTGATAGGGAGAGACAAGCTGTTTAATTTTTCTTCTCAATCAATTTTCTGATAGATATATACTGCCTTGACGAAACACCAAATGAACTGGAAAACTGGTATCTCTTCCTTTTCTCATTGCTCTGGTGAAACTCTTGACAAATGCAAGGAGGGGGCTTTGGTTCTCAGTTTGAGGGTACAGCCCACACAACGGGGAATGGCTGGCGGCAGGAACGTGAGGTTGCTGGTCCCATTGTGCCCAGTCAGGAAGCAGAAGGATCCATGCTAGTCCTGTCCATGGAATGCGGCCATCATCATTTAAAGTGGGTCTTCCTTCTTCAGTTAAACCTTCTTAGAAACACCCTTACAGACAGATACAGCTAGAGTTATGCTTCTCTGGTGATGCTGAATCCAGTCAAGTTAACAATAAACACCAACTATCACACAATCTACGATAATTTTCTAGTTTCCTTGGGATAATGGAGTTATTACTGCTTTCTTATTTGAAGTGTATTGTTGTGGATGGCCCTGGTGCTGTTTGTATTTTGATGCTAATTCTGCATCCTGAAGAGGGGCTGCCCCAATCAGGAGCAGATTGCCAGATTGTGTATTCAGGTGATTCCAGTGTGAATCTTCTCCCCATTTTAACTGGTCAAATGAAGGCTAGAGCCTGTGATTGGCCAGTGGAAGGGAAAGGCTGGAAGTTTTAAAGAAGGAGGGAGAGGAAGGAGAAGTGGAGATGACAAGATGGAGGGACGGAGAGAGAGGAAGATGGAGGAAGAGGAGGTGGAAGATGGAGCAGAACCACGTGGCCTGGAGGAGACACAAGTACCAGAGGATCTCATAGCTGGGGAATAGAGTAGTGTAGTGGTATATCTGCCCAATCTAGGCATGCAGCTTTTGAATATTGTAACTGAGTTGTGTGTTCTTTGCATGGGCATATTGGGGTTAGAGATTTACAAATCTAGCTTTCATTAAGTATTAAGGCTGTCTGGTGTTTTCCATTTGCACCAATTTAGGTGGGCAAGAAAGAGGGCAAAACCATGGGGTGGTCATTGGTGGTTGGCCTGGGGACTGAAAGCATTAGCTTCAGGCCTTCTCAGGAAGGTTGGGTTTGGGTGGCTTAGTGAGCCAGCTAAAGGAACCAGGGCCTGACGGACATTTTCTGTATTAGGCAAGGAGGATCAGGCGGCTACTGATTCTAGAGCCTAGCCAAAGCTATCGTGGATTTTTAAAATTACACACAACAGTGTATCAAGAAATAAATTCACTTATGAAAAACACTAATAGATATCTAAATAACTAACTTTGAAAACCTCTAGAGAATGATTTACTTCTAAGTAAGATTTTAACTGATGACTGTTATTACCATTTTGGACCAAATTTAAAGCAAGCTTTATTAAATATTAAATATTGACCAAGAGATAGACTTTCTTCAGGACCATTCTCTGGAATTTTCCAGCTGAAATGGCCTCAAGCTATGGTGTGTGTGTATGTATGTATGTATGTATGTATGTATGTATGTATGTATGTTTAGAAGCCCACAGTACTTTCCCATAAAGCTTTGTTATTTTCCAAGAACTACAATTCCCAGCATTCCAGAAAGTTGCCTGGTTCCTGAATGTAGAAAGCCGCGGCTTGTGGTGACAGCATTCGCCATTGCAAGATGGCGCTGGCATCCGGTGCTCCTCCAAGTAAACAAATAAACCATGCATGTGCCGTGGTAAAAGCGCGCCAAAGTCACAGCCCATCCCGGGGCGTTTTGGCGGGTAACGAGTAAGCAGCCAATCAGAAGTGAACACACCGCTCCAAGGATATATAAACAGTGCCTCTTCCGGCCCGGGGTCTTCCTCCATTTTCATTTGGAATAAACGTTTGCTGCAGAAGGATCCTGGTGTGTTGCCGTGTCTTCCTTGCTGGCGAGGTGGGTGCGCGTCACACCTGAACAGTTTGGGCTTATAGGTCAGTTTGGGGGATTTCACTGTCACTATTGGATAATAGTTTTTGAACAAGTTTCTTAATATTCTAAGCCTTAGAGCCTGACAAATTAATTAATGCATATACTTAATGGTGCTATTGAGAGTAATAAAGAAAGGAAGGTACAGCTTAGTATTGCTTGGGATGTAGAAAATACTTCATAAGGCATTATAATGATATTATTGCCTTTTAGGTAAACTATTATTATAATATAAAGTTACATCCAGGGACTCAATTCTATTGTCTACTTCATTTGTTTTCTGCCACATAAATATTTAACATAACCATCACAACTCCACTTTAAAAAAATAGGTATATTCAGTTATTTTACTTGTCTCTTTTGTCTCTTCTAAAAACTATCCACAGAATAGAGCCTCATTCATTCTTACAGGAGTTGTATCTTTTTTACCTTTTACATACATATCTGAATATATTTCAGCTAATTCAGTGGCCCAAACTTGTGTCTATCGAGAATTGGCTCCTTGCATCACCTTTGTAAACCGCCTGAAGCAAGTTTCACTGAAGCCATATGAAAGTGTGTATTGCCTGGAAGACAGAGCTAATTTTAGCTCGGAGGTAGCACTGTGTTTCCCTCCTTGGAAAATTCCTGCACTTTTGATGAAAGCCGAAGCTCGAAGCCAGTGATGACAGATTAGTTCCTAATTGCTACGCTGTTGGCAATAAGGAAGCCATTGCTAATCGTGTAATAGCAACCTGAATTTCATGACAGCAGCGAGATAAGCCTGCTCAATGGCCTTGGCCCACAGAACATCTTTTCTGGAGAGCCTGGGAAAACTTGTGAAGTGGCAAAAATACAAACAGCATATGGTCTTTGCAGGAGCATCGTCATACATAAACAATGTGCTGTGGGTGTGGTAATGAACATCAGGTGTATTTGCCTCAAAACTCCTAAACTGAGGGATGAGGAATTTGGCTTTCATGCACACACCGGAATGTGTTTTTGCATTTCTGGTATTTAAAAAAAAATAATTTAAGGACTATGTTATGTTTTGACTCCTTATTTGAAAGCTATACTGGCCAGCATAAGAAAATACTCAACTTAAGATCTTCAAAGGCATACTGTAGAGGTTTGGAAAGCATGTGGATTGGCTGGAAGCAAGTTTGGCTAGCAAAGTGACAGGCACACAAGAAAGAACAACAGGTGAAAAAATGTGGCGTTTCTTTCATCTTTCAAAGGATTTTCTTGATGAATTGAAACAGCCATGAAAATAAGCACTGGCCTTGGTACCCAGTGGCCTAAAAGGACTCAGAGTAGGCCAAATCAGACTCAGGCCAAGGCCTAATGAAAATCAGGCAGCAAGCCTAGGCCTAATTAAATATGTACTGCCTCCATCTATCCTCCATTCTATCCTGCTTGGCTCGATTTTTAACAAAAAAAAAATCTGGTTTTGTGGTAGAGAGATATTTTTCTTCGTGTTAGGCAGCGTTTATAATGACTGGTGAGGCCGACAGTGGCATTAGTAACCCATTAGAACCGGTCAAGACTGTTATTGACTAAATAGATTTTTTTGAAGGCCTATTTCTTTTAAAAGCTACTTAAGAATTTAACTCATATATTTCTAGGTGAAACTAAATTATACATCTTGAAGTTGTCAATTGGGGTTCAGAAATGTAGTATTCATTTTTCTTGGGAACCATGGTACATTTGATAGAAATGATGTTTTGGAGTGAATTTAATGCTGTTGACTGGGCTACAGCAGGTTCCCAAACTGGGTTAAGAGAGAGTCTCAGAGACCCATGAGTCATGAATTATTTTCTAGCTAAGACCACAGAAGAGAAGTCTGTCTAAGATCCCACAGAACTTTAAAGCATATTTGAACAATGAAAATTTGTCTTGAGGACAGGACATTTTCTTCCATGTTGCAGTTCATAGAATTGGTACGGTAAGGACCTGGGATTGGACCACAGAGTCCTTGGCCCTCAGTAGGGGACTTCTTTCTGGATAGTACCTCCCACGAAGAAGTTATTGCTCAGGCTATCATTTGAATAGAAATAAATTTTTATGGAACCCAGGGTGATAGCAAACCTATTTATTGCAGCATCTTTATGAAGTCCTAAGGGAATGGTTGAGTTGTGATAACTGGCGAGTCTGTTTTGTGTCCTTTCAAAGCCTTTGCTCAAGGAATTGCTTTTGAAGTCAGCGATGATGCGGGATTCAGAAACCATTCTAGACGCCTGTGTTTGTGGAGCAGATATGGATGCGACTCAGATTGGATCAGCAGACTTCCCAATATGACAACTATGTATTGAACACGAAAAATTTAAAAGGAGGGTGCCCAGCCATCGAGTTTGTGATGGATCACCCCTTTCGAGAGAAATGTAAATATACCCAGCCACTGCCAACCAGGAGTCACAAGCAATAACAAACCACATGCTTTCAAACGAAGGCGTAGCCTCTGTTTTACTTTTGAAACGCTTAATGAAAAGCTGCTCAGATTTTTCCTGTGATTTGTAGGTTCTGAAACCAGCAAGAGTCAGGAACAGAAGCCTGTGTACTCGGTCTTTGATGGCTTTAATGGTTTTGGTTCTGAGATTCACGTGCAAAATGTTCCTGCCAAGAAAAGTGCATGTCCAGGGGATGCCCCCTGCTTCGCTTCACCCAGGTGTCTGAAGAAATGCTCTAGTTTGTCTCGATCCTACACTATTTTAGAGAAAACATGCCTCTCAAAAAATTAAGGATTCGCAACTTACTGTAAGTCTGAGTACTGACTCACATATAGTCACTGTTTTCTAATGACCAAAAATTGCAATCCAATACTGAAAAACTTGTCAGGACACCATATCCATCATTTATCTCTTTATAGAGAGTCAACATATTTTTCTGTAAAGAGCCAAAGAACTATTTGTTTAGGTTTTGAGCCTTTATAGCATGGATAAAGCCGCAGACGGTGAGTAAACAAATGCCTTTGTCTGTGTTCCAATAACACTTCATGAGTTCTCATTTATAAAAAGGAGGTAGGGCTGGAGAGAAGGCTCAGCCATTAAGGGTGCATATAACTTTTGTTGAGAGTTCAATTCCCAAGCATCTGTATCAGGTGGCTGGCAAGTGCCTGTGACTCCAGCTCCTGGGAATCCAGTGCCCTCTTCTGGCCCCCATAGGTACTGCACTCCTGGGCAAAGAACCTACAATGACAAGCACATAAACATATAATTAAAAACATAAAGACAGCTTTATGTATTCCATGCTATTTTAACTTTGTGTTTCTTCTAGCTCTTTAAAATCTAGGAGTGATGGCTCATGCTTGCACTCTCAGCATTGACGGTGCTGAGGCAGGATTATTTCCTGTTGGAGGCCAGCTTGGGTTATAGAATGAGACAATATCCCAAATTGCTGTGGGAGTGGTGGGGTATAAAAGCCATATTTGGCTGTGGATCATATTAAATCACCTTGCGAGCTGGATTTTGTCCAAGAGCTATAATGTTCTAACCTTGTTCTAGAATATAAAATTCTGTTTACTTACATGTTGGGGAAATATTTTGAGGACAAATGCATTTTTCCTAACTCATAATTGTTTTATAACTCTGGCTCTGTAATTATTACTTTTAAAATGATTGTTTGGGCCCTTTGGGGACTGCAGTACAGGGGCCAGCTAGATGACAGGTGGGCTGGTAAATCCTGGCTATGTGTTCTCAATATGTTCTGATTCTGTTCACTAGTTAGACTTGTGCCGTATTCACTTGTTATGGTGAATAAATTTGTATAGTTTTACAAAAGGAGAGCTACATGGATTCTTTTGCCATCTGAAGGCAGGAGTATTGGGCCCCTCTATATAAAAGTGACAGTCTTGCCTGAAAGAATGACAAATTTGCCATTGTGGTTAATTTCTCATTAAGAAAGCTTTCCTTATGGAAGCTTAATACTGGGTTAAAAAAAAAAACGACCAAATAGGACCCTTTCAAAAACCATCATACAGCAACCCCGGCCTCAAAGATCTTGTGTGCGGCAATGGGAGATGATGAAAACCTGAGAGGGTGGGAAGACCACCCACCATGTGATCCTGGGGTCTTCGCTTCCTAGTGGTAAGCAAAGAACAGAGAAAAATGCACTGTGTGGTGTTTTAAATAAGAACGGTCCACATAGGCATGTAATTGAATGCTTGGTCACCAGAGAGTGGAACAGTTTGAAAAGATTAGAAGGATTCAGAGATGTGGCTTTGTTGGAGGAAGAGTGTCACTGGGGGTGGGCTTTGAGGTTTCAGAATCTCATGCTGGCTCTAGTTCTCTCTCTCTCTCTCTCTCTCTCTCTCTCTCTCTCTCTCTCTCTCTCCCTCTCTCTCTCCCTCCCTCCCTCCCTCCCTCCCTCCCTCCCTCCCTCCCTCCTTCTTTCCCTCCCTCCCTCCCAATGTCTCTCTCAGCTACTTCTCCAGCACCACACCTGCCTGCTGCCATGCTCCGTGCCATGATGATAAAAGACTAAGCCTCTGTAACTGTAAGCAAGCTCTAATTAAAAGCTGTATTTATAAGGTCAGTTCTTATTAGAGTCATGGTCATCGTGTCTCTTCATAGCAATAGAACAGAGACTGAGACGCATTCTGTGATTAATGTATGGGCCAAGCAAAGAATCTCAGGCTTCTGCCCTTCTGTGCTGACAGGCAAAGGGTGGAGGACTTCTGCAAGTGAGCTCTGAGCTGAACTGTTTTTAACTCTGCTTCTGCCATTTACCTTTATGTCTCTCAGTTTCTCCATGTGTAGAGGGCGAAATAACAATGTCTCTCTTGATGAGTCGTGCTGTGGGAATAAAGTACATTATTAGTATATAGAGTGCACTTGGGACCAGCACCTGGCACATGGCATTGGATAATAAATGATGGCCATGGTGATAATTTTCTTTCTTTCTTTGTCCTTAAAGTAACATAGCATGTGTAGACTTTTATTTGGAGGGGATTCCATTCCTCAAGCATGATAACTATGACTGTGTATTTTCCTTGTCTTCCAGTGTCACCTCTCCATTCTATTGCTTTACATCTTCAGCTACCTAACGCATGCTGTCCTAATTCCCATTTGGATCTGGGACTTCATTCTCCTTCCCCCCCACTACATTTTGTTATAAGCTGGTGATCTCCTGGATCTAAACTGAGAAACACTTGATTCATATATAAGAGGGAAGCCCACGTCACTGGACACTGCATAATATCATATAGCTGAGGTATTGCTTAGTCCAGTTCTTTTTAGACATCTACAGGCTGCTCAAGGTAGGTTTTACAGCAAGCTGCTCACTCTCATTCCTAAAGCTGAGAAGCTGAAGAGACAGAGTTTGCAATCCTCCAATAGCGTATCTCAGGGCCTGGTAGAACATTTTATATCCTAGGGACAGTCAACAGTTTTTTATTCCTAGGAACATAGATCCTTGTTCCCAGCTTAATTTGGCTCATTCCTCGTGGGCCTGTTGTTTACACATTCTGGAGTAGGGAAAGAGGATGGACAGTTGTGAAGGGAACCTTTTATTTGGCTAATTACTAAGTTGGATGTGTGTATTTCTATTTTCCTGGAATATATGTGAGACTCTTTTTGTAAGTTATAAACAAAGGCATCTCTGAAGCAGTTTAGCATGCTTCCACATGGAAGGCCACAGCGAAGATGACGACCTGCTGGTTAATGAGATTGAGTGAGGTAAATATGAGGTCACTGGGTTGCACTCTTTTGGATGATCATAAAAACAAAATATCACCTCCTACTCTCACAACAAGTACTTGGCCCTGTAAGAATTATGTCTACATTAAATGTCTGCTTTTTCCTCTAAAAGATGCATGGGTCTAGAGCTTTCTTGCTTTTATATTTCTCCCTAAGTATCTCATCCATATGACTAGCTTCCATTGGCTCCAAAGGGTACTCTGCATATGTAAGAGATACTCATAGTATAGAAGGGAAAGAGACCATGCCCTAAATATATCTGTTTGAACGGAAACAATTCATTCCAAAAGGCAATGGTATTATGTTAAAAGCTTCTGCTCCAAGCTCACATAGAGTTTACAGTTATTTAGTGGCAATGCCTCTTTGTCAGCGGGGGAAGTTCCCGTTGTGTGCAAAAGCTAAGCCAAGCCTCATATTTGAACAAGCACTCACACGACTGTTGCTGGGTTCATTTCAAAGGTGAAATGTCCACATCTCTGTGGTATTTTTATTGTGTGTTTCTGCTACTCAGTGTTGCTCATGGTGGTTCTATTCTTATTTTTCTAGGTGGAAAAGAGAGAAAAACAGCATTTTTTAGTGCACATTATATCCCAGGTGTTGGATAGCCATGATTTCACTTAATCCTCATGCTAACTCTTAAACACACACATGCAGGTATTATTATCTTCATGTGACATTCTTTTTCAGTACTAGAGATACTAATCTAGGGCTTCCTGGATGTCAGGTAAGCATGCTAGCCCTAAGCTAGACTCCAGCCCTATTTATATATTGTTGAAGATAGAACTAACACTTGTGATTTAAATCATTTGTCTAAACGTATCATGGTAGGTTGTGGAGAAAAAGCTTCTTTTGCAGTCAACCTCACAGCCTTTCCTCATTAATACGTGGTACTTGCCGACTATCTAGTGCTCACTTAGGACATAGAAAAGTATTCTCCAAGAAGGTTTAACATATTTTGATCATAGAAAGAGACATATATGCTGATTTTCAGGTTTTGATAGGTGACAATGTAAAGCTTATATCACTAGCAAGTAGGCATAAATAATTGAACTAAGCTGTATTATGTGTCTATTCCTAGGCATTTAACATTTGAAAATCCCTGCTTCATACAAAGAATCTACTCACCATGTCAATCAACATGAGATGCAATTAGTAAGCATGCTTAGTCTGAAAAGGGAACAGGTAGTTGCCTGTTTGGTCATTATTTAAAAGTAGTATCTGAATATTCAAAATATTTCTTATAAGAGAGTCACTGACAATGAAAAAAATATTCTTACCAGCAATTAAGAACAAGACAAGCTATTGTTGAAAAGCAGAGACAAAACAATTTTCTTCTTCTTCTTCTTCTTCTTCTTCTTCTTCTTCTTCTTCTTCTTCTTC
>NW_021604962.1:93676-122431 GCF_004785775.1 Grammomys surdaster
TCTTCTTCTTCTTCTTCTTCTTCTTCTTCTTCTTCTTCTTCTTCTTCCTCTTCCTCTTCCTCTTCCTCTTCCTCTTCCTCTTCCTCTTCCTCCTCTTCTTCTTCTTTCAGCTCAGATGACTGGATCTACGAAAGAGAAGGTGGAGAGATCAGAACGAGAGTTGATGTTCTAAAAGTTTTCTCATGCTTTTGGAAGGCAGGGGCTGTTGTAAAAGATACCACTTCTGATAGGTTACCTGGAGGTCATCCATCTTAATATGTTACACAATGCCTCTCTTTTTTTTTTTCTCAGCCTTGGTTTCTATTTTTATCAACAGATGGTGATGGTTCTCTGTGTTTCTCAGATGGTCGAGTAATATGTAAAGTGCTTTAGGATGGTAAAAGTATGTTCACATGGGAAAGTGAGTGCTGCAGACAGTGTTTCCTAATTTGTTCCCCCTGCAATTTTCCTATGCTTCCCCACTGCTTTCCCCTTCTATTCTAAGGCAGGGCATTGAGAGTGCTCCTGGAGCTGAGGGAGGAGATAAGAAAGAGAGAACTGCTCAAGATCTAGGTGGCAAGATGGTGGTGGCAAGAGGAAGGGAGGATGGTGTGAGAAGGAAGAGCACGGGTGGGGAGGGGAGATGAGAAAGGGAAAAGGGACCGAGTAGGGCAGAATGCAATTCTGCTATATCAGTTTCACAGATGTTGAAGTTAGAAACCTTCAGAAAGGCTTTATGAAGGGCTTGGACCACCTGTGCCCCCCAATCCCAATCCCCAGGAGAATGAAGGCCTATGAGAAATAGTTTGAGATCAATGGCAGATTGGTGTGGGAAAAAGCTTGTGTATGTCCCAAGGTACCACTTCCTGTTGCTCAGGACTCGTGCCTAGTGTGTATGGGATCTAGAAATTCTCACTGTCACAGGAGGGAGATGTGAACATTTCTAAGAGCTAGAGATCCTGAAGTGGCCCACTAACATACTCTTACCCACTGGACAGAGGACCATAAGAAAGGCAGCTAGCACCCACTGTTGGTAAGGAAGTTGGGAACCTCTCTTGCATTGGTAGTGGAAGTCTAACCCCATACAGATGTTCTGAGAATTTTAACTGGTAGTCCTTCAAGAAGCTAGGTCATGTCCACTGATGTTCCTGCTCCTGGGTGTTACCCTATAGCCACTCTCACACAATGAGCTTTCCCGGCTGTCTGAGTATCCTTTAATTGGACACTTCAAATCAACCACCACAGCCCCTAGGTTTTGTAAACATTAGAGTGGATGGCTCTAGCAGGGAGGGGAGTGGGAGTCAGGATGGAGCATTAAAGGAAAAGCAGTCACTTAATAAAATGTGATGCAGGGCTTGTGAAGTTGGATGAGTAGACAGTGGGGTAAGAGATCTAATTCACCCAGCTCCAAGTCTTAAGTGAAAAGCAGACACGAGCAAGCTGCATTTGGATGTCTGGGTCATGGCAAACATGCAAGATGTTGAGTGGTGGGATTATTTCCAGAGTAGCCTTCTTCCTGTGAGGGAGGTCTTGTGAGGAATGGCCAGCTTCTCTGTAAGCAGCTCATCCATATGACAGATGATTTCGAGGCCAGAATGGAACTTAGTAAAATACTTGTTCTGTAGTTCTCCAATGCCCAGAAAGATGAAGCACTTACCCCCTGAGATTAATTTTTCACTGACTGATCAAACTCAATGTACTGTTTATGTTCTCTGTAACAGGAATTTTAAAGCACATAAATTTTTAAGCAAGAGTCTGATATCCAAAAAAGATACATTACTTTGATCTAAAGTAATTTGAAGTTCAACTGGGTGAAGTACTCCTACTCTTTAAGCTACTTATTTATAAAATATGGATCTAGTGAATCAGATTTATAGTACGAAGCTGGGAATGTTCTCTGATGACTAGTGATGGCTTAGGTTATGAGAATACTTTTCTTCAGAGGCTTCATTATTTACTGGCCGCATGCTGGCCTATCACTGTTCTTTTCTGGATCAGTTTCCTTATCTGTAAAATGGTTGGATGAATGGATAGGTGATGTCCTCTAAACTCTGTAAGTGCTGTGATTTCAAATCACACACACAAAAAGTAAATTCCACCAAACAGAAAGTCCTTCCCACAGTCTATCTGCATTACTGCTAGCCAAGAGCAGCTGACACACTCTAACTCCAGAGGTATGGGTGACTCAGCCTGTATTTGCACACAGTGTTTCTCTTGAGTCTCCCTGGCATTTTCTGAACCAGACTTTCTTTCTTATAGTTTAGGTCCAGTGTACAAAGTGTCTTAAGTATTTCTGAGGCTGAGATTTGAGCTGTAACAGTATGCTGATATTGCAGATAATCCCGTCATTAGGATCCATGATTCTGAAAGGTTTCTTTAGGGACATCTAGTACAAATCATACCTTGTCTGTTGTTGATTATGATGATGATATTGATGATGATAATGGTACATTATATTCCTGGCACAGATAACATGCTGAGTGCTTCCCAACTATTTGAGTTCTTTTTCCTTATAGTGTCTGCAAAATAGGCACTAACATTATTCTCTTTTATATCATAGGAAGACACAAAGACATTAGATAACTTCCTTATCATTTACCCATCAAGAAAATGGAGGGGCTAATATTTGAACTTACGCTACTTAGGTCAAGAGTTCATGATTTCAAACATTATGTCTATTATCTTTCTAGTAAATAATGAAGCTCTAGTTTATATACACATTTGGATATTATGTTAGAGAATTATCTATTTCAATGATGATGAACTCTTAGAGAAAGATGATCAGGAAGGAACACATTGGCTTAGCTCCCTTCTTCTGTTCCTGGATTTAACCTTCCTCGTTGCAGTGAAAGTAGCTAGTATTTTTTAAATTCCTCTGCACCAGTCTGGATGTTTTTGTGTATTAAGTTCTGACTGCTGATGCCCTATATGAAGTATGTTTGGTGATTAGCTCACCTCACTAATGATGAACTTGAGGCTCCCAGATGTTTGGTATGGTCAGATACTGAATGAGAAATACCATCTAACTGAGATTCTCTCTGCTCCTTGATGCTCATGTCTGAGTGTGCCAACATTAGTGGACCTGGGTTTCTCCAATCCTAAAGTGAGGGAATGTCTGTCTGCCCCCCCCTACCTTTCTCTATATATCTCCCTCCCTCCCTCCCTCCCTTCCTTTCTTTCAGGATTTATTCATTTATTTTATGTATGTGTGTACACTGCTCTCTCTAGAGACACCAGAAGAGGGCATCAGATCCCATTAATGGATGGTTGTGAGCCACCATGTGGTTGCCGAGAATTGAACTCAGGACCTCTGAAAGACCAGTCAGTGCTCTCTTAACCACTGAGCTATCTCTCACACCAGGAATATCTTTCTAAAATGTCTTTAACATCATGTCCAATTCTAACTCTTAGAGTCTACTGTTTATATGAGTCATGGTTCCCCACTGAGTCCTGGACACAATATAATCTTAAATTAAAGAACTGGTGTCTTTGTCATTTGTTGGCTTTGAACGAAAACACAAATCTGATTAAGCAACCAAGAGAAATAATACACCAAAACCTCAATTTTAAATCCAGTATTGTTATTTATATTTTGGAGGATTTTCTTTCATTAGTGAGCATTATTTGAGCATTTTCTTTCTTTATTTATATATATTTAAAAGGCATTCTCACTGTGTAGTATGATACACATGAAATGTTCTGGAAGGCAGCAAAAGGAAATAGTGACTGTCTATGAAAGTGTGGTGTTTCTGTATGATTTTTCATGAGTGCTTGTGGAAGCCAGAAGTCAGTACCAGGAGGACTTCCTTTATTGCTCTTCACATTCTTAGTGAGAGACAGGCTGTTCACTGAACTAGGAGCTTATCACTGTTGTTAGACCAGTTGGCCTATGCGTCCTGGGAACTGTCTATCCTGCACCCCAGCATTGGAGGTACAAGTCCATACTGCCATAGCAGCTTTTATGTGGGTGATGGGGATCTGAGCTCAGGTTTTCATGTTTGTGCAAACATTATGCCCACTGAGTCATTTTCTCAGCCCCTGATGATTGTTTTTATATAATATTTACAATTATTTTTAGAACTTCAAATAGTGTCCTTTCATAAGTATAAGTATTAATATGTAGGTCAGTGAGTACTCTTCCATCTGCAGCTCGTAGATCAGGGCTCGTGATCCAGGTCAGCAGTGTCAAACGAAGGCCCAGTTCCCACACATATGACTGAGAGGAGCATAGCTGGGAGTTTCTAACACAGACCTTAGTGGGGTTAAATCCAACCAGTTTATAACATTTCTTTTGTCTTTAATTTTGAGCTCCCCACCTCCATTTTCAGACAGTAAAGTACTTTAAATTAAAAATTTCTTTAACAAAAGTGTCTGATCTTCGTGTCTGAAGAACTATGTTAAATCAGTTAAAATCTGCAGTGAAAAATTCAAATCTTTAAAAATATTCTTCTAGACAATGATTTTGAATTTCCAAGGCAAGAAAACGTTCTTATCAATAACAGGAGAGAGGGGGAGAGATAGAAAGAGACAGAGAGAAATAGAGACAGAGAGAGGCAGAGAGAGACTGAGGTAAGGACAGTTGTGACTAATTGCCTGGGAATGATTCCTCAGCCCCAGGAAGGGGCGGAAAGGTGAATGAGGAAGTGGGGGCATGTGACCGAGTGACCCTGATGGCTTGTTTATATTTCCTTATCACAAGTCATCCTGCTAAAGTGGAGTGTTGGAAAAGTGGCTTTAGTCTGCCAGAGAGACTCTTGGCCTTGGTCCAAGCCTAACTTAAGTATTATCAGAAATGCATTCTTTACCATGTATGGTACTGGCCAGTTCTAATGAGGACCAGACACTGTAGCCAATTAGGCAGGCTTGTCATCGCTAGGACAGGAGAAAGCACACCCTAATGCTATCTGTCTCTGTCACATAGAGGCTATCCATGACTGTGGCTTTTTGTGGCAGGTCCAGGGATCCCATGCCAAAGCATTTTGAGGGACAGAAATCTTGAAAAGAGTCATCCAGTTTTTGGATTCTTAGTTAGGAGAAAGAAAATGTTTTACAGTTTATTTTACTGGGGCAAAACCATAATCTATTTAAAATTATGTATGTGAATTATTTAAGATATCTAAGGGAGTTTGAGCAAAGCTCTTGGGAAAACTGATAAAGTTGGCTCAGGAGGGAGGCTGCACGGAGCAGTTTGAGGAGAGATAAGATAATGGATGGTTAAGATAAAAAGAGGCGGTTGATGCAGGGGAAAGGTGAAGAGGTAACAAGGTCATAACAAGACGTTCACTGTGTACACAAATTCATAGGAGTTCTGCCATTGGCTTGGGAAAATATACACGGTTCCGAAATACATTTTACAACATTGAGTGTTTTCCGATCTTTATGCTGTGTTTATCTCTAAGCAGCTCCAAGAGTTTATTTAGAATTCAGATTAGTCTTAATAAAAGCCAAATTAGCTAGGAAGTAAGACTGCTGTTTAGGAATGAGGAAGCTAGGTTAGGGAAGGGTTGGGTCTGTCACTGAAAATCACTTTGATGAATGTTAAAACAGTAAAGGAAGGAGCTGGTCTCTCCTGTTCTCTGCCCTGTCACTAGGTTACTTCTGACGTCAGCTGTGTGCTTTTCACATGTGAGGTCATTTCTCAACTCCACCGGGTATCTCACAACACAATTTAACTCCAATTCCGACTGCAGGTAGCACTTGGCCCACAGGTGTCTGGCCCATCCCACAGATTACCCCTATGTCACATGCCAGACAAGTCTAGAATGTTAGTGAGTCAGTGGGGCCCTGGGACACTTTCTGTAAGTCAAGACATTTGCTAGAATGGCTCACCCAAGTCAGCAAAGTGTTTTACCTATGATTACTCATTTTTAATATAAGGATTCAACTCAGAAACAAGTGGATAGAAAAAATGCTTAAGACAAGGTAAGGATGAAGGACCATGAAAGTCCACGTCCCCCTCCAGGTGCATGACTCCCATGTGTTCATCCACTCAGAGTCTCTCAGTCCTTGTCCTTTGAGACTTTATGGTGGTTAATATGTAGGGATGCCTGATGAACCCAACCTGTAGCTCTTTTCTTCTCCTCTGAATCACTAATCACAAGATTGGTTTTAATGGCAACTAGCCCCCTTGCTGAGGTTGTCTAGGAGCCCCACATCAATTCAGTTTACAAGGGACCCTTTTGATTTCAGAGATTCTATAGGTTTCAGAAACTGTATTCGGGATAAAGAAATATCATGTATACACAAATAAACATATCTATACATTGATGTCTCCATATGCAATTTTGTATTTTATTTTAATATGTTTTAATTGAAAATAGAATTGCATCAATTTCCATCTTCCCTTTACTTTCTCTAGCCCCTCAAACAACTCCAAAGTTCCCCTCCCCACTCTTGATTTGATAGCCTCTTCTTTGGTTGGTATTGTTACATACATGTATATATGTGCCCAAATATATATAAAAATAAGCTTCTGAGTCCATCTTTGTTTTTAGTGTGTATGTGATTTCATAAATGAGCATTATATAATTTTGAGTGTATCACTGTTTCACAGACCATGATCCAGATTTTCTTCGGCTTACTCATTGAGGAGGTGATGGCTAGCATGGCCACCATCTGAAATTAACACACTCTAAGGGCTAGAGACAGAGCCCAGGCTTGATTGCTTCTCTAGCATACATGGTATTCTAGGTTAGAGGCCTAGCACTGGGAAAAAAAGATGTTAACACATCCCAGCTGAATGATAAAATTCTATATTCTAAAAAACATAATATCATTGAGTCTTTTGATTGACTCTTCTCCATTTAACTTTTCTTGCCACATTTCTCAAAGTGAATACTTTTAATGATATAACTTGGGAGTAAGTTGAAGAGTTGTTCAAAAGTAATCAGTTAAAGATAATAGCAAAACCCTTTTCCTCACTTGCCTTACTTTGGTGGGTAATACAACCTGTGCCGCATTGCCTATATTTACTGCTCAGATAGCATGACGTCTGATTAAATTTAAAGCTTGTAATTGATTTTAGTGCTTGTTTCCTTTCTTAAAAAAAAAAAACCTACTGTATTTCTATGTGTAGGAATGTTTGCCTGCATCTTTGTAAGTGACCATGTGTGTGCAGTGCCCATAGAGGTCAGAGGAGAGCATCGGATCCCTTGGAACTGGAGTTACAAATGGTTGTGAGCTGCCATGTGGGTGCTGGGAGCTGCATTTGGGTCCTCTGAAAGAGCAGTCAGTGCTCCTAACCTCTGAGCATCTCTCCAGCCCCAGTATCACCAGTTTCTATATAACCTACATCATTGGATAAAAGGTGTGGCTAGAACATGCTTCCTACATACATATATCCTTGTGACACATGACTTAATACCACTCAGGACATGGGCGCCTGCATCAGTTCTCTTTTGGCCCAAAGCTTCTCAGTTTTTTACAGGACTGAGATAACTTCCTAGGAGTCTTAAAGGGCATGTGTTGAAGACCAGCAGAAATCCAGTTCTCTTGACACTTTCTGAAGATTGTTTAAATCCATGGCAAAACTGGTTTTTTCCCACAGAGTTAAAATAATTTAATCCCAATTTTATTTTGGGATGTCGTGAATAGCAAGTGAACTTGCAAACCTTTAGCCAAAGTTGCTTTATTGTACATTTTTGAGAACTTCTCAATGATATACTTTTCAAGGATATCCTTCCTGCATTTGCTGGAGTCTCAGGTAGCCAATATAGGAGAACACTGTAGGATTCTAGGATGCATACTTCTCACTCCCTGAGAAAGACCCAGTTCTAGTCTGCATGGCCAAACAGACTTGGCAGAGTCCAATCCAGGTAAAGCTTGCCTCCAGCAAGGATGAAATTATCAGAACTAAGATGGTTCTGGATTCCTGAATTTCTGGAGCTTCCTGGAAAGAGAATATTCAATCTCTTAAAGCCAATCTCTCTCATGGAAGAGCCAAGAGGAAACACAACAGCATTAGGGAGCTGTAGTGAATGGGTTGCTAGGGTTGAGTTTAAGAGGGATTTCAAAAGCTTGGTTACTCTCAGATACCTAGGACTCGCTTCTTTTGCTTCTCCCAAGTATAAAGGATGTTAATAAATTAATGTATTGCCTCTCAGGAGTCATATTTGCATTTTAATGGGGGACTTCCTGGAGAGAGTATCAACTCAAAGGAGGAAATCTTATTATAGAATTTTTTCAGCCACTTTGACATAGTAGTAGGGAAGAAATGTGTGTGTGTGTGTGTGTGTGTGTGAGTGTGTGTGTGTGTGAGTGTGTGTGTGTGAGTGTGTGTGTGTGTGTGGTGTAAGTGTGTGTGTGTGTGTATAATGTGAATATGTGTGTGTGTGTGGTGTAAGTGTGTCTGTGTGTGATGTAAGTGTGTGTGTGTATAATATGAATATGTGTGTGTGGTGTAAGTGTGTGTGTGTGTATAATGTGAATATGTGTGTGTGTGGTGTGTGTGTGTGTGTGTATAGTGTGAATATGTGTGTGAGTGTGTGTGTAGTGCAAATGTGTGTGTATATAGTGTGAATATGTGAGTGTGATGTGTATGTGTGTGTGTGTGTAGTAATATGTATACATGTGTGTGGTGTGAATTTGCATTGTAGAAAGGCCCCAATCTCCAAATAAATCAGTAATTCTAATTTATATGTGCCATAAACTCCCAAAGTTACTTCTGGGTCCCCTTGATTGTAAATACCAGAAAGTTATGTTAATCAGAAGGAATCTAGCCTGGTCTTTCTATACAATAGCCTCAAATGTAGCTGTTATAAAGAAAGGAAATGCTCAATGTACTACAGAACGTCATCTACATGTATACTACAGAACTATGTCAGAATACATAGAGTGAACGATACAAAGGGCAAAACAGTGAACATGAAGTCCCACCACTGTGTGTGTGGATATAGTTCCTATTCTAAAGGTATGTTTAGGTTTCAGTTATGTAAGCTACAGGTGTGCACTTTGTATTCAGTAAGCCTTTTGTTCATAAACCTGTGTGAAAAGTCAATATTACCTTATTTTAAATAACAAAAAATAGAGTCTAACCAAAAGCCTCAACTCCAGTGGGGACTGCCTGCCTGCATCTGTACTTGGGTATGAGCTACAAGGATTATGTATAAACTTCATCATGGAGAACCACAGCCTCCTGGGAGGTCTGACCTTCACAAGGGAGGAACTCTGAACAAAAGGAAATGTTATCCCATTAAATGCTACACAGCAGGTTTTGGGAAGGGAGGTGGTCACCCCACTATCTCTGAAAGAGCCTGAAGAATAAAGAAAAGAGGATTTGTTTATCACAGGCCCAAGTGTCCCATGACCTGCCACTGCCTTGCTGCACCCAAGTCAGAAGCTTAACTACCCAGAGGATTCCTGGCAGCCTTCTCCAAACTGGGCGTCTTCAGAGCAGAGCTGATCATTTCTATTTCTGTCATAGCATCTGCTTTGTAAACAACTTAAGGAGGAGGCACATGATGAAGAGGTTTAACGCATTAATTTACTATTTGCACGTGTCTGTTACAGATCTAGGTCCACGTGTCATTACATTTTGGCTTTGCCTTAGTTGCTACACAGTCCAATCTGAAAGAGCCAATTTCATTTGCCAGTTGGCAGAGTCAACAATGAGCCCTTAAATTTTGTAATTTGATGGTTCTAGTTGTAAATTAAAAAAAAAAAGACCTACAGAACATAGAAAACGATAAAAGTATCACACATTTCATATTAATTATTACACATCTGGCATATTTCATTCCCCTGCCACCTCTATGCACTGCTAACTTGCTCATTTTATAATGAGCATATCATTCTGTGTGTACTCAAAATGTGAATATTTTATTTATTCTACATCAAAAATACCTTCTTGCATTTAAAATTTTTAAATGACTTGAAATTGTGCTATTTATGGTTTTTACAAAATTTTATTACAATGCTGTACTATTATTTATTTAAACAAACCTTTGATAGTGATGGCTCCAATTTCTGTCTTTTCCTGATGTGCTCTGAAGTTTTAGGAGATGCTATTACAAACACAGGGCTTATTGTAGCAGCAAATTATATATATGATTATCTAAGCCATCATTCCTAGTTGCTTTCACCAATCTGCGGATCTGATGTTTTTGTGAAGATAACTTATAGTTACAATCAACATTTATATTAATCTTCTGTAAGTAAGAAGATTGTATGGACACTAATATTTTGAAGGCTTCTTAGAGGAAATCTAGGTTTTCTGGAAGAAGAAAATCCATTTCAAGACTGTAACATAAAAATTCTGCACAATCATCCAGTTTCCCTATATGATTTACATATATCAGCCTAACAGTGATAACATCAGTCTTTATGTAAGCTTCCAGTACGCAGCTTTGCCCTTCAGATTTCAGTCTGGATAGCCTCTGTTGAAGTAATTATTTAAAATGGCCGCTAGTCAAGCCCACTATCTAAGCTGTGACGGCTCTGCCTAGCTCAGCTTCCATGTTCTTTGGCCAGAGGCCACATGTGCACTGCAGTCAGAAATGGCCAACCAGAAACACCAGTCCTGCCACCCACGAGACACCAGCATGGGAAATGGCTCTACTGTCTCTGCAAGGCTGGGCATTGCCCAGACCATCCTACGATCCATGTAGGAAAATAAGACTCTAATGCTTACATATTAATCAAAGGCTTTAAGTGTTTAGTAATGCTCAGTAACAATATGCCCATACAATTAGAGTCGTTTCCCAATTAGCTAACCTAAATATAAGTTGTTACCTGCGATTGCTCTCCATACCTACGTGGCTCTTCATCCTCCTACATCTCTGTCCTCTCTAGCTCCTTCTCTTCCTTTTCCTCTTCTTCTCCTTACTCCTCCCACCTTAGCTCCTCCTACAAGCCTCTGCCATAGTTTTGGTAATTCCTTGAAATATACCAGCTGTTAGATCTATTTCACTGATAATCATAGTTGACACACTGATGAAATCTGTCACATTTGCTTAGAGATTGTAGCTGAGTGCCTTTCTCCATCACATCAGTTAGAGTGCTCCCAGGAAGCCTGATACAGATTTTCCTAAAGATTAATAGGAACATATTTGCTTATACTCAAGTTCTATATAGTATGCTTCCTATTCTCTGATGATGAGAGACACCCCTTCTCATGTGCCTGTAAGATGTGTGGGGCTCCTCATAGTGACTGTGTGGGTAGAATTAGAACTTTCTTTCTGATTTCAATTTGTCATTCCCCCTAAAAACTTCCCTTTTTCTCTCCTATCTCTGAAATTTCCAATTCTTTATGGGAGACAACAAGCTACAGGGAATTCAGTTCTACATCGGGGTGACTATTTCCTTGTCTCTGGCTGAACAAAGATTAATCTTACCCTTTCCTTCTTCCTAGAGACCAAAAAAAATCGTCAAAACATTTCTGCTTTCTTTTCTCTTGTTCCTACCTGAACATTCTATATCTTCTTATTGTAATGGCTTCTTATTTAGTTGTCTTTAGGAGGGACATCTCTCTGCTTATATCTTGTGAAGGGTGATTGGACCAACTCTCAGGCAATTAAGTTGGTTAGACCTGGTCAGGGGATGAACCTAGAGTCAAGAGAACAGAATATTGTCTGGGTTTAACTAACCCAATTATCTGTATTATTAGAAACTTTGGCTCAAGAAAGTTCTCCAGTTCAATCTTCATGATTTCAACCTGACAGTCTGCTTTTAGCAAAGTTGCTTTGGAGGGGAAATGCTCCTATACACTCCCACCAATATGACCACCCAAAGATTAGCACAATGACAATACCAGTTGACATGCCCGTTTAGACAGGAGATATTCCCAATGCTCCCATCCCTACATGAAGAGTCACAAAAGTCAATGGCTTCTGAGAGGGAGATCAGTTGCATCCGGCACTGAACTGTCATATAGATGGTCCAATCTAATGGTCAGTTCTGGGCACACGCACAGGAGTAAAGCTAAACGGACTCCGTCGGTTATATATACACATATGTACACACACGTGTGTGTAGTCGGTTATATATACACATATGTACACACACGTGTGTGTATACACTGGACTATAAATAACTAAATAGATCTATTTGGAGGCTCTTGGTTATATTGTCATAGGTGTATTTCATATAATGATAATAAAGTAGGGGTCATAACTTTGGAAAGGGGACCTGAAAGGGATTGGACGAAGAGAGGGACAGGGTGGCAATGATAGAAATGTAGTGCTGATGCATGAAATTCTTTAAAAAATTTAAAAAGTCATTTTGTTTTATTAAAATTCTCTGCATAAAATTTAGCTCAATGGTGGCCACTGGAAATGTAGTCAGATTCATGTGGTATGTTAGCCTCCTCAAAGATGTGAAATTCATAGGCATACATGAATAACTCCAAGACCCAGAACTGCAAAATATCAGCCAACACCAGGTCCACATTTTGCTTCCAGTAAATGTATTCATCTTATCGTTACATTAAAATTCCATGGGGAATACAAATATACAAGGTTTATAAAAGGC
The DNA here is from genome assembly GCF_004785775.1 of Grammomys surdaster. Lineage (NCBI taxonomy): Eukaryota > Metazoa > Chordata > Mammalia > Rodentia > Muridae > Grammomys > Grammomys surdaster. The sequence continues at coordinate 106,121 of NW_021604962.1, forward strand.
ATGTGACAGGCACACTTTACCTGTCCAGGAATATTTTATCCTTTGATGAGAACAGGATGTAGCAACTTCATACGTTTGGGATCCCAGAAGCAAAGTGAGCCATGCAGCCTGAGAAGGAAGAGCTATCAGATAGTCATCTCCAGTGACTAATGAATGTGGTTAGCACGCTGCTCAGAAAGTAAAAATCTCTCATTTTCTTCTCCTGGGGGGTACAAAGTGTAACAACATCTAATGTCTTTTGTAAAATCCTTCCCGTATTTCTTGTTCATTCTTCCAAATGGCTAGTCTCCCAAAAGGCAAACATAATTTGAGTTCCAGAATTTGGATTTAGCCCCAGAGTTTCTCTAAACACCACTTGTCTGATGTTTCTTTAATATGGAGATTAAACGCAAACATGAAATTAGCTTCCTTGGAACATTGACTTTGAACTTAGCGGTCCTGCTACTGAGGAGATGGTCTTTTGAACTGATGCCTTGCCACATCGACAGTGTGTTCAGAGCTTGGATGTCCGCCAGCCTCACTTAGTGCTTTTTCTTTATTTAGCTTGCTCAATATTATTGGCAGGTTGCTTCCACCAAGACCCATATGTTCTGAAGGGTTTTTGATAACTTCAAGTAGATTCGATATCTTTCATGGGAAGTTGTGCTTGCTGGGTAGAAAGACTGAAGTGCCAATTATCATAGCAGCAGCAGCACCACCACCAGCAGCAGAAGTTGAGTTGCCTTTGTTTCATTGGATGGAGAAATGAATAATATGTAGGTGCTATGACTGAACTTTGAAGTAAAGCATGACTGAATGACTTTAAATTAAATGGTGCTATCTTTCCCGAGTGACCTTGGATATCTTGAGATATCATCAGTTTTCTCCAGTTTTATAACTTGAAGGTCAGCATCATCACACGGGAAGAATCTAGTCTTACCATGACCATGGCTCACTCTTTCTATGTTGGCAAATGTATGAAAGCAATGTGATCTGTACCATCCTTTGTGTAACGTCTGGGATCTCAGGACAATTGGCAGAATAACTCTAGGTTAGACTATTTCGTATGCTCAATAGACTGTAAAGGCAGAAAATTACGGATGCTGATTTGTTTTGGTAGCATCACTTGTCCAGGAACCAAAATTTACTTTCTGATTTGTTCTTCTCATTTTCATAATGTAGGAAATTGTTTCTGTAAAAGCCCGTGGCTATTAGGAACAGCACCAATTAGACGTGAAAGTACCCCAATTTGCACATTGCAAATTCATTGTAATTCATTGATTGCTTAAGAAAAGCTTTTGGATTCAACAGTGGCTTTTGCACATTTTTGGAAGTTTCATGTAGTATGGCTAGTCATCTTTTAAAGTAAACACAGCATCCAGTACTTAAGTCTGACAAAGTAAGGAAGTAGCTCATTTTGTGCATTTTCCATCCCTAAAACTAAAGTGCCACATACATGTAAGCGTGAGAGGAATGAAAGTACTATAGAGAATTATTAGGTAGGGGAAGAGGGTAAAGCTGTGAAGACAGGAAGAGTAGATGAAAAGTTGGGAACTCTAGAAAATTCCATAGGTCAGGAAGCGTAGAAGGAAAACAGGGTAGCCAATGGAGGAGAACAGGTTGTTGCTCTAAGGGAATTGTGAGCTGGGAATTGGTAAGTGGAATCATCAGTGCCCAGTTTTTTCAGTGGTTGCTATTTTAATGATCTCAGACAAAATATCTTCAATCCGGCATATAATTCTCTTACCATCTACTATTTTTGATAGACACCAGGAAGCATTAGTAAGAAAGCAACTTTGCAAATAATCTAATTTAAAATTTTTGGGGGGTGGGTGCAGCAAATGTTTATTCATGGTATTTCGGAGATTGGGGAGGGCTCCCTAGGCTCCTCCTGTTATAATGGGGTCTGTGATGGAAATTATGAGGGAGATGCTCGGTGTTGGGGACAGGAACTCCTCAGCAACCGAGGGCCTCTCTCTTGCTCTCAGCGTCCTTGCTGGGGTCCAGGGTCCAGGGCTTCTTATTCCTTGGAGGGCATGTAGGCCATGAGGTCCACCACCCTGTTGCTGTAGCTGTATCCACTGTCATACCAAGAAATGAGCTTCACAAAGTTGTCATTGAGAGCAATGCCAGCCCCAGCATCAAAGGTGGAAGAGTGGGAGTTGCTGTTGAAATCTCAGGAGACAATCTGGCCCTCAGTGTAGTCCAGGATGCCCTTCAGTGGGCCTTTGGATGCTTGCTTCACCACCTTCTTGGTATCATCATAGTTGGCATGTTTCTCCAGGAGGCATGCCAGATCCACAATGGATACATTGGGTAGGAACACAGAAGGCCATGCCAGTGAGCTTCCTGTTCAGCTCTGGGATAACCTTGCCCACAGCCTTGGCAGCACCAGTGGATGTAGGGATGATGTTCTGGGCAGCCCTACTGCCATCACGCCACAGCTTTCCAGAGGGGCCATCCACAGTGTTCTGAGTGGCAATGAGCCCGTCCACGATGCCAAAGTTGTCACAGATGACCTTGACCAGGGGGGCTAAGCAGTTGGTGATGCAGGATGCATTGCTGACAATCTTGAGAAAGTTGTCATATTTCTCGTGGTCCACACCCATCACAAACATGGGGGATCAGCAGAAGAGGCAGAGATGATGACCTTTTTGACCCCACCCTTTATGTGTGCCCCAGCCTTCTCCATGGTGGTGAAGATGCCAGTGGACTCCACAACATACTCAGCACCAGCATCACCCCATTTGATGTTAGCAGGATCTCACTCCTGGAAGATGGTGATGGGTTTCCCATTGATGACAAGCTTCCCATTCTCAGCCATGACTGTGCTGTTGAATTTGCCGTGGGTGGGGTCATACTGGAACATGTATACCATGTAGTTGAGTTCAATGAAGGGGTCACTGACGGCAACAATCTCCACTTTGCCAAATGCAGAGCCCAAGGCAGCCCTAGTAACCAGGTGACCAATACAGCCAAATCCATTCACCAACCTTCACCATTTTGTTTACGGGACGAGGTTGGCACTGCACAAGAAGATGTGGCTGTTTCTGGAACAGGGAGGAGCAAAGATCTAATTTAAAATTTTATAAGTTAAAATTTCCATGAGATTAAACTCACTTGCCCCTTCATGGATCAGGTTTTATTTTGAATCTATATACTTTACTTTAGAGACTTTTATATTTGATTAAGTGCTTGATCAATGAATCAAAAATGTCCAAATTGATGATTGATCAGAAGAAAAAAGAACAACAAATCTTCCTTGGTAAAGATAGTATTTTTTGAACATTTGACTTTCTTTCTTTCTTTTTTTTTTTGAGACAGTGTTCCTCTGTATAGCCCTGGCTGTCCTGGAACTCACTCTGTAGAGCAGGCTAGCTTTGAACTCTTGAACTCAGAAATCTGCCTGCCTCTGCCTCCCAAGTGCTGGGATTAAAGGCGTGTGCCACCACTGCCCGGCAAACATTTGACTTTCAAGATCAACTGTTTCACCATCGACTACTGCTGGAGACCTTGTAGGAAAAGGACCCCTCTATACTGCTGACAGGACTGTAAATTAGTCCAGCTACCATGGAAATGGGTATGGAATTACCATATGATCCATCTATGCCACTCCTGGGTACATAGCTGAAGGGCTCTAAGTTAGCATATCACAGAGAATTGCATACCCATCTTGACTATGGCACTATTCATAGTAGCAAGTAATAGACTAAATGTAGGTACCCATAAACAAGTGAATCCAAAAAGAAAATGGAGTTTTATTCAGCCATAAATAAAATTCTAATCACATGATTTGGAGAACAATGGGTAGAACTGAGATCATCATATTAAATAGAATAATCCAAATTCAGAAAAGTAGACACTGCATGCCATCTCCCATATGCAGAATGCGTGCTTGTGTGTGTGTGTGTGTGTGTGTGTGTGTGTGTGTGTGTGTGTGCTTGTGATGAACACAGAAGAGGGGCTATTTGGGAGCAAGATGGGGAAAGAAAGGAGAGTAGAAGGGGTATAGCATCTGTGAACATTTCATATTGAAACAAATTATCCTGTATGATAAGCAAAAAAAAACAAGAGAGAGAGAGAGAGAGAGAGAGAGAGAGAGATATTACTAGAAAGTGTTAGAATTAGTCAAGAGTGAATACATGTTTTCTTTCATATTATGATGGTGTTTTTGTTTTTTTAAAAAAGGGGAGACGATTTGGGAAGATGAGGATCAGTAAAGCAGGGCAGAGGTGGGAGTTTGGGAAGAGGACAAGTCAATGGAGGGGCAAACATAAAGTACATTATGTTTAAATGTATGAAAAGTCTCATACTAAGACCTGTTTTCTACAATTAATTTATACTAGTTGTCCAGGGATGAGTCCACCATGTTCCGTTCTGACCACTACCACCATACTACTTTCAGTCCACAGTTTTCATGGTAGGTATTTCCCAGAAATGCGCCACTTTTCCTTTCGATGCATAGGTCAGCCGCTGATGTGAAAATGAACCACACATGCCCCTTGTCTTCCTTGAGTACTTCTTGGCTATGCCTCACAGGGCCATCTGTTCGTTTTCAGGTTCCCGAGAAAGCCTTGGTTCAAGAACTTTTTGGAAGCTCCTAGACATTTTCTCAGGCTCTGCCTTCTGACCTTTTGGTATTTCTGAAAGAGGTGGTAACATCAAAGGGTCATGAACTCTGGACGTAGGGATTCTAGAACCTTCTATCCCACACTCTTTTCCTTGTTGGCTTGCCATCTTTTCTAAACTCTGGAGATCCCAGGATAATTCCAGTTGAAGATGTGAGCAGGATGCTGGAATTCCACAAGAGAAATCTCTGCTCAAACCTTGAGGCACAGTACTCATACAGACTGTAAGGACTGTCTAGAAGGAAAGTAAACCAGAAAAAACTCGTTTGACAGCTCTCCCAGTTCATGGAGACACTCCCTATACTCTCCTTTTTATGAGGAGATTTTTTTTTTAAAGGTTGTGGCAATATAGCTATATGTGGCATATGCTTAGAATTTTGGAGAAACCTTGAACAACAAAGGTGATTTTCATGGCCCAGTACCTTAGCTTATCCTGAATAGGAGCATTCTGACAGGAGGAATCAGCAAGTCACTATCATGTGGTCTCTCTCCCCTCCTTTCTCTCATTTTGTCCCTGCCCTTTGCATTTCAAATTCTATATATGAGTTTGTGCTGGTGGCTGGGAAGATAAAGACAAGCCAGACATGGATCTTAAATATATTAATAACCTCCCTGATAATATCTTGATTTATACAGAGATGAACAGATTAGAAACAAGACTTCCTATATAGCATGCTCAAGGAGCTCTGTTTTCACTTTTAAAACTGTACGATGAACGTTTGCTCAGGAACACGAGTGACCAGGCTGTATGAAGACACCCTGGACAAGACTGTGACTGCCCTCACTGAGCTGGAAGTGTAGTAAAGGGCAGAAACCTGTAGTCAGGTCTTTATGCAGAAGGGTCAGGAGCTGAAACCCACTGAATGAAAACAAAGAGCTCTCATTGGGCTAAAAGCCAAACATTTCTTTGGAGCAGCATTCATTTGATCTGGATTTTTTGGGATTTGAACCCTGGATGAGGGGAGAAGGCTGATCTGAGAGAGAAGCAGTAGTCATCAGAACTCCTGCTAACGTGGCATAGCATTTGCTCTACACTATGAGCAGCTCTGAACGCTCAGCACACTGTTATTAACCCAAGATACAGGTTGGTTCTTAGGCTTTCCCTGTGAGGCCGACACTTTTGTCATTTTACATAGGAGCAAAATGAAGCACAGACAAGATAAGCAATTTGCCCAGAGCCATGTAGCAGAGAGAGGGAAGTCATTCTGAAACCAAAGCCCAGGCAATTCAGATCCTAAATCTATGCTGTCTATTAACCTCCGCGGAACAACGTGGAGAGGTAAAGCTACGTGGAAGCAGACAGCAAGGAAATCCGAGTGACGAGAGTAAACGCTGATATGGGTGAACTGTGGGAAATACATTGCAAAGTAGTTGGGGGCCTTGTTACGGAAGGCTTCGAGAGAATATGGAGTATGCATTTCCTTTGGCGGATAAAAGGGGTCCACTAAACTTTTGAGCGGGAGCCCCGTGGTCAGACCTTGGCTGCAGAAGATTCAGGCTGAAATGCTGTCTAATGAGAGAGACAAGACAGGAGGAAGTTTGGGGCTGAGTGTGACAGTAGTGAAGGTCATTAAAAAGGAAAGGAAAGTCATAGAGCCTAGGAACTTATCCGACCACCTAGAAAGTTTGTTAGTTAACCTTTGACCTCTGAGAAGGGCAGTGTTCACAAAGGGTTAACTGAATATGCCTGCTATGGAGATTTCGTGGGCATTAGCATTTTCTTTTCTTCAGTCGTATTGGATGTCCTTGTGATAGGAGAAACAGTAGAGACATCAAAAGTACCTTTTAACTCCACAATTCTTTCTAAAATTCTTTAAACTTATAGGCTATACTGCTGATTTGCAGACTTCAAAGTACACAGAAGGATCAGGGTCAGATTGAAAAATTACTTCTTACAGTGTGATAAAATATGCATGCGATTCCCACGACCTGCTACGGGAATTATTTATGTGCTAATGTGACTTTGTAACATTAATTGCATAGTTTAGTGTCACCCCCACCCCCACCACAAGTTGTTTTTTTTTTCCTCTGAAGGCTGAGGTAAATAAATTTTACTTGTTATTTATGCTGTATTTTGCAGGTTCTATGTGTTATTTATGGATTCAGGAATGTCAAGAGTTTTGAGAAATTATGGCTAAAAGAGTAGTTGGAGTCTGTTTCTATGGACAGTGTGGGTACTGGTGCCCCTTCCCTTTGATCAGTTTTTAAAACTTGTTTAGTTTTTCTACCTAATTAGAATATCATTTCAGTAGATAATAGTCATAATTTTTATCAGAATTAACTCTCTGATCTTTAACATTTTTCCCAATGGGTACATGTTCCTTCTGCTATTAGAAGGGAATAAATCAACATAAAGACAATAACAGAGATGTCTTCCTGAAACTCACTAGGACTTCCTGCTCTATACGCTTGTGAGATTCCTGGTAGCATCGGAATCTCTTTGCTTCTGTGAATAAAATGGTTGTTCTTTGTGTGCTGCATGTCTATGTGCAAGTGTGTGTGCTCATGGATGCTCACGAGTGTACAGGTGTACATACACATTTACACCTGTGCACATGGTCGCCAGAGGTCAACCTGGCGGGAGGGGTCTCATCATCCGGCGCCTTCTACCTTATCTTCTGTGACATGGTTTTACGTTGGGCTGAGGCTTGTCAACCTTGCCAAGCCGGATCTCCAGGAAACCCCAAGAATCTGCTTGCTTCCCCCTGGACAGCCTACAGCCAACAGACACGAGGTGGCAGACAGTAAGCACCATGTGGGATTATGTGTCTGATCATGCAGGCCCTTCTCAGGTTTCCGTGGTGATCTTTACATGTTCTCCAGGCAAGTGGGCTGTGTTCATTTTTGAGTGTGTGGTGTCTACGCTATTATTTTTAATATGTCCCTAGACTTTTTCAGGAATTTTAGGCAGTGAATGAGACGAGACGGGCTTTGGGTTTTCCTAATACTGTTCTGAATGGAAGGTTTGTGTGTAAATGTGTGTGTGTGTGTGTGTATGTATCATGAGGAAGTCTTTTTGAAGGAGATATGACCATCAGTAGCTCTGAAGAGGGTCCTGAAGTTCTGTATCTCTGATCAGTCTGTGGACATACTGTGAGAACTCTATCTTGGTCCAAGTTCACGGACTTGCTGCCCATTAGCTCTGTCACCTTGGGTAAATTACGTCATAACCACTCTTAGTTCATTTCCCTCAGCTGCTTCACACCACAGGGAGATTTAGAAAATAACATCCGCAAAAAGCCTGGTCCATGGAAAATGTTCATTCAAGCAAAAATAGGTGCCGCCGTTTACTGTTGGCCATTCTAGGTAGACTATCTTTTACCAGCCTGGAAATTCAAGACTGATTCTCAATGACTTCGCCTCTGACTGAAGTTCTGTCTCTTCCACATATTACTGTTAGAAATCTGAGAGATTTCCTTAAACTCCAGTCTGTGAGTCTATAGCCACCCATAGCATAGACTACTCTGTCTCTTAAAGTGTTGAGGTAGGATGAGGCACAGTATCCTGCGTTTGTTTCTCCTGTCTATAAATCAACTCAATCACATTTAACTTATAATCAGCAATTTCTCTCCCTGCTGCACATGTGCTTGTTACAGTTTTGAAGAAGAATTCTGGAGGTCTGTTGTGCTTGAAAGTTGAAGCTGTATAGACAATTAGGACATGTCATAAATAAAATTCAATTAGGATATTAGAGAAACCCCTTCGTAGAGGAAGACAAAATTGCCCTAGGCTGCTTTGCAAATGACCACATCTGCACCAGTATGATAGCTTATAAAGCCATTCAAAATGCTCTCTCAGTTATTTGGATAATTGTCTAGTGCTTGATCCAAATTTCAGTCTTAGAGAAGAGGCATCCCCAAACATTCACCAGCAAGCTTTGAAAGTTATATTAAATTATTTAACACACCAGAGGTATCAAATGTAAGTGATATCACCAAAGGGGAAAGATCTTTATTAAGAAAATAAATTACAACAGAAACAGGCATTTTGGAAAAACATCCCTCACTGTTCATGGCTTGCTAGTCATCAAACCTTCCGTAGCGACATTAGCAGCTGTAGGGTATGATCACGGCTTTGTTGTAAAGAATAAATAGAAATTTGAAAATGGGAGATAGGTGAGTTGTTTTTTATTACTATGGAAATATTCCTGTCCATCTCCCAAAGGGTTTTGAAGTCTCTAGAAGCTTTGTTAAAAATGCAGCACCACAAAGAAGCCACTGGTGAGGTGGCTGTTGCACACTGCCATTCATAGTGAAGATCTGTACTTTCTGTGGAACTACTTGGGACAAATAAATATTCTATAGGACCTGTGTGTGTGTGTGTGCCTTATGATGATTTGATAAACACTGATTAGAAAGAAAAATAGGAAGGAGGGGAAGATAGATGATAAAGAATGAATATCACCTACCAAGCTAATTAGTACATCTGTCACCTCATGTGGCTAATATTTTTGTACATGTATGAGAGTACATGTATGATGAGAATTCTGAATGTCTACTCCCAGCAAATTTCAGGCATACAATAAATATTACAAATGACAGCCAGCATGATGAATATTACATCCCTAGAACATATGCATCGAAAAGTAGAACCATGAAACTTTTGCTATAGAGTATCTCATTTCTCTCTACCCCTACCCAATTCTTCCTAGTCCCTAGACCTTCCATCTGTTTGCTGTTTCTATGAATTGAAGTTGTTTTATTTTTTTCTGACTCTACACCCATGAGAGATCATACAGTTTTTATCTTTTTGTGTCTGATTTATTTCACTTAGCACAATGTTTTCTGGGTTTATACGTATCAAAATGGCAGTATTTTCTTCCATTTCTTATAGTGAAATGACACCCCCAAATACCTTCTTTGCCCCTTCAGCCACTGATGACATAAAATGGAATACTGTAGTGAAGGCGGATCTTTGTGAATTCAAGGCCAGCCTGGTGAGTTCCAGAACAGCCAAGGCTCAAAAAACAAGCAAAACCAAAAACAAACAACAGTAATAACAACACAGAACCCTGAAGAACATGTCAGTGAACGTGATGTAAAGGACTGTCCTTGAGTTGTTTAGTTTCCTTTGGATAGATAACCAGATGTGATATTGCTGAATCAAACTGTTGCGCTAGTTTTCTTCTTTGAGGAACTGCCATACTGTTTCTTCAGTTCCTGTGCTGGTTTTATGCTGAGGCCAGCTGTGTACGAGTGTTCCACTCCCTCCATACCCTCACTGCACTGGTTGCCTCTTATTCTGCTTCTTTTTGGTAATAATTATCCCAACTGATGACAGCTCACTGTGATTTGATTTGTGGTTTCCTGCCTGAATGCCTTTTCAGACACCTGCTGATTATTTCCTTATTTCTAGGAAAACATATAACTTCTTCTTATTTTTAATTGAGTCATTAGATACTCGGTTCAGTTGTATGAGCTCCTTGCACATTTCAGATGTTGACTACAGGACAGATGTGTGAGCGGCAAGTGTTTTCTCCCATTCCACAGGTGGCCCATTTTGTTGAGTGTCTGCCGTGCAGAAACTATTGGATATAGTCCTGCTCGTTTGATTGGCCTTGGTGGCCTCTATGTTTGGGCCACATCTACAAGTCATCATACAGAGTAAAGTCAAACAATTTCCCTCTCTTTGTTTTCTTCTAGAAATTTCATTCTTTCAAGTGTTATAGTTTAGTCTTCAATTCATTTCAGGTTAATGTTTGTAGATACTGTAAAACAAAGGATCAGTTTCATTCTTTTGGATGTGGGTAGCAAGTTTTCTTTCTTTTTTTTAAAGTTTATTTTATTTTTTTATTAATTAGTTATTTTATTTATTTACATTTCAGATGTTATTGTATATATTGTATATATTTATGTACACACACACACACTCAAGAGTTAGGCCAGGCTAAGAGCCCAGGCTGTCTTTGAACTCACAGTGGAGCCTAGGCAGTCTTCAAAATTGTGGTAATCCTGCCTTAGCCTCTGGAATGCGAGGATTATAGACATGTACTGCTGCACCTGATTTGCATTATATATTCTTTATAAATTTAATTGGCCATAAATATATGAGCTGTCTATTTGATTTTTCAGAGAGACACATTGAACCACAAGTCTATCTTTATTCCAATGCCTATACTGTTTTCATACTATGACATACTTTGCAATATAATTTGAAATCAGGGAGTGCCATCCCTCCCTCAATGCTGTTTCTCTACAGCTTCATTCTTTTTCAAGACTATTCTCATTTTGTAGCATCCCTTGAGAGTCCATATGAACTTCAGGGTTGGCTTTTCTGTTCCCGAAAAAGTCTTAATGGTCATTTCCCCCTCTTTTTGAGATAAAGTCTCACTTTGTAGGCAAGTCTGTCATCAAAGTCACAGAGATCCCTCTGCCTGTGCTGAGACTAAGGCATGCACACCATATCCAGCATTACAGTGATTCTGATTGCACTGACTGTGTATATCACTTTAGGTAGCACTGAGGCTGGATGCTGAGGAACCAATCCAAGGCCTTGATGCATTATGTACTCTACCACTGAGTTACACCTCAAACTTTACTACTGATATTCTAATAGCATGGAATGTGTTTTCATTTTCTTATATCTCCTTAACTTTGTCACAGTGTTTTACATTTTCCACTGTGCAAACCTTTACTTCTTTACTTCTTTGGTTAATAAAGTTTTTATAATATTGTAAATTAAAGTGTTTTTGTAGTTTTCTTGGTTCATAGTTTACAGAAATATAACTCATTCTATGTGTTAATTTTGTATTCTGCTAATTTGCTGAATTCATTATTTTAAATGGTTTGTTTGGTATGCATGTGTGGATGTGCATGAGTGTGTGTGCCTCTGCATGTGCCTCTGTGTGTGTGTGTGTGCCTGTGTGTGTTCCTACACAAAAGATGGGATCTTCAGATAGGTGTCAGCTCACTTAATTCTTTTCACTTTGGATGCTGCCTCTTTCTCCTCTTCCCCTTCATTTCTTTCTCCTCCAGTTTCTTCTGCCTTCTCTTTCTTTTTTCCTCCTTTCATCCATCCTTCCTCTCCTCATCTTCTTCCTTCTCCTCTACTTACTCTCTCCTCTCTCTTTCTGTAACTCCTTTGGCTGGAACTCTCAGTACTGTACTGTATAGCAATGGTGAGAGCAGAAATCCTTGTTTTGTTCCTCATCTTAGAGAATAAGTTCTCAGTCTTTGACCATCAATTTGACTATCAATTTCTATATTGTGTTCATTATGCTGAGATACTATGACTACTTCTAATCTTAGGTCATTGGATGTTTTTAATGAAAGGGTTGTGCTGTGTCAAATACTTTTTATGTACCTACTGAAGCCGTATGTTTTTCTCCCTTATTTGGTTAGCAGGTTATATCACACAGACTGATTTTCTTATATAGCACTATCCTTGCAGCCCAATCATGAATCCTATTTAATATGTAATCTTTTTAATATATTGCTGAACTAATCTTACTAGTGGTTTGTTGACAGTGTTAGGATATTGGTCTGTGGTTTATATTTGTTTCAGTATTTTAGCTTGGATATTCTGGCAATACTGGCCTCACAGAATGAATCAGCTTTCTTTAGGGATATAGCCCCTGTCAGGTCTACCATGTCTCAGTGAATGGTCCAACATTCAGGAATATATGGACAGCACAAGTTGAACTCAGTGAGTATTAGAAAAAGGAGAATATGATATTGAGGGGGTAAGATATATCTGGAAGAGTTAAGGGGGGATAGGGGTTAAATATGATAAAAATTCATTGTATGGTTGTATAAAATTCTCAAATAATTAATAAACTTATTGTACAAGATAAATAGAAATTAAATTTATTTAAATGCAATCAAGATGAGTTAAAATGAAACAAAAATTACATTCACAATGAGAGTTGGATATGAAAGTTTCTAGGGCTATTACTGATTTTCATTTATTTCTTTTTGCTCAGTTTTTAATTGACAAGATTTTATTTATTTGCAATATATCAGTATCACAAAACTTCGAAATACAAATGAACTGTGGAATGGCTATCTCAAGCTAATTAATGTAGATACCTCAAGTAATTATTTCTTTGTGGTAAGAACACTTAAAACCTACTTTGCTTTTTTACTGACAATCCCCACTCCCGTTTGATTCCATCCTAGGTGCCTGGGCTATCCATCCACTGGTTCCTGTCAGTGCCAGGGTGGACTCCTTCTCATGGCATGGTTCTCTAGCTTGACAGGTCATTTGTTCACCATTCCCAAAATTTCTGCACTGCCTTTACCACAGCACATCTTGTAAACAGGAAAAATTGTAGGTCAAAGAAATGATTCTTAATGATATTCTGCTATACTTAAAGACAGAAGTTTAGCATAATCATCATCAGAAAAGATTCATCCAGCAGCTGATGGAAACAGATACAGAGACCCACAACAAGATATTAAGCAGAGCTCAGGGAATCCTGTGGAAGAGGGAGAGGAGGGATTGTACGAACCAAAGGGAATAAGGACATAACGAGAAAGCCCACAGAAGCAACTAACCTGGGCCCATAGGGGCTCACAGAGACTGAGTCAACAATTAGGGAGCCTTCATGGGTCTGACCTAGGCCCTCTGCATATGCTATGGTTGTGTAGCTTGATCATGTAGGACTCCTAATAGTGGGAGCAGGGGCCATCTCTGGCTCTTTTGTCTGCTTTTGGGATCCTTTCCCTCCTATTGGGTTGCCTCATCCAGCCTTAATATGAGGGGAGGTACCTAGTCTTACTGCAACTTAATATACTATGTTTGGTTGATATCCCTGGGAGGTGTGTTCTGAAGGAAAATGGAGGAGGAGTGGATGAGGGTGGTAGTTGTGGGGAGGGACTGGGAAGAAAGGAGGAAAGGGAAAATGCCAATGGGATGTAATTTATGAGAGGAAAAATAAATTAATCTCTTTCCCTCTCAAACAAAACAAAAGTAAAAGCAAAACACCTCCTATTTTCTTAGAAATGAAGTGTCCAGTGACTGGGGAAATGACGAAATAGGTAAAGCACTTGTTGGTATGAGCCTAAAAACTTGAATTCAGATATCTAGAAGCCATGGAAAGTGAGATGCTGTAGCTCATGTCTGTAATCCTAGAGCTCCCACAGTGAGATGGTAGGTGGAGTCATGAGAATCCAGCTAACCTAGTGTGCACGGGGTAATGTCAAGGGACTTTGGCTCAAACGAGGTGGACGGTGAGGACTGATGCTCAAGAATGTCCTCTGACCGATACACACATTCCATGGCACGCACACGAACGGGAACATTCACATTCATACACATATACTGATACACACGCTTCCAGGTATTTGATGCACTCTTATTAACTATATGTCTGTTTATATAAATAACTAAGTTTATCAGTTTCTGAATGGGTTTAATAAAAGTATATCTTTTCAATGGAATAGCATTCAACAATAAAAAGGATTAAGATAGTGACATATGTTAATGTATCCCCAGAAAGTGTTATGCTCTGTAAAAGAAGCTCCCTCAAAAGATCACATAGTGCATGATGGAGTAGGGTTAGCTTTCCACGACTATGACAAATAGATGCTCTCGTCAAACTTTAAGAAAAAAAATTTAGTTTGGTTCAGTTTTGGAAGATTTAGTCTATAACTGTGTGGTGGAGGGTGCACCTCTTGGCAGCCAGGAAGGTGGGGAGATAACTCAAGGTCTTAATAGCTCTCCCAAGGACTCACTTGGTGATTGAATTTCCTTCCACTAAGCCCCACTTCCCTGAGGTCTCCACCCCCCTATAACACCACAGGGTAGTGATTGAGACTTTAGCATATGGATCTTTGGTAGACATTTATAGTTCAAGCTTAATGAATAAATACCAAAATAGGCAAATTCATGGAAAGAGAAAGGACTGTAGATTAGTGGTGGCCAGGGTCTGGAGATGGAAATGAAAGTTAACTGAAAATGGACACAAGGGATCTCATTGTGGTTATAAACTTTTCTGAAACTGGATTATTATGTCAGTTTTACAACACGGGGCAAAACAATCCTCCTAATGTACACATTATGATGCGTAGTTTAATCCAGCTCAAAAGTCCATACTAACGTAGGATCAGTATAAAGCCACACAATGTAAGACCATAAAAGTATCATGAAGAGAATATATGTAAGCAGATTTGGATTTCTAATTAGCTAAAAAGAATCCAAGGTTGCTCAAAAGTTAACTTGTCACTTCTGTTATGACACTGATATCTCAGGCTTCATTTAATGTGCTACTTGAGCTGTCGGACTTGGAGCGCTTACTCTGATATTGAGTTTTCTTTTGAGGTATATGGAGAACATAGACCTCAATTCATGTGTGAGGAAAGAGCTTGCTTTCAGTAGGATGGTGTTACCTACACTTTCCAGCCCCAAGACTCTTCCAGTGGACACTCTCCTTTATAAAGTAGTTTTCTTCAAATCTGAAAATCTCTAGTTCTCCCACTTATAGTGACCTTATTCACTGAAACAGCAACCCAAGTCGACTATTGAGTTTTTAGCTAGTTGTGGGTAGGTTGAGCAATCCTGGCCTCTGTTGGTTAAACAGAGTGACCATAAGAGTAGGAGCCATGAGAAAACAGCAGCAGACTCTGTCTCTGAGATACTATGAGAATCTATTACCCAGGATGGGGGCCTATCCTTCCCAAATTCCTTCCTGTTGCAATAGACCTAGTTATAAGATTTCTTCTGCTCTACAGACATATGTTTCTGCTACAGTTCCGGTGAACACTGCCCTTCAGTACTAGGTAATGCTAATTGGAACAGCATAGATTTATTTTACTGATATTATAAAATGATCAGGGTGGGTGGTAAAGTGACCTCCTAATGTTTGAGCCCTTTAATGAGATGCTGTATTCACTCCCTGGAGAGAATCAACTGCCAGCAGAAAGGCAAAGAAATACAGCCACCTTTACAAAGGAAAGGAGAACATGCTTCCCATTGGCCAGCTACCTGGTACTTTCAATTAAGGTTTGATCTTGCAATGTAGGCTGTAGGCTGTGAGCTGTTTTCCTACTTCAGCCTCACATGAAAATAGCACAGACAGAGAGAACCAGTGACAGATGTGGAACAACATCTAGACTGACATGGATCATGGGGATGGGCCTTCAGATCTCTCTGAGAAGGTTTTTAAGGATTTTTATTTTGATGGAGGTGAAGTGACTTCTTGTTTTTAATGTTATAAGTAAGTAATTAAGTAATATATGACAATATTTTAATGTTCTTACTAGATGTGATGGTTTGAATATACTTGGCCCAGGGAGTGGCATTTTTGGAAGTTTGTTGGAGTAGGTATGTCCTTGTTCGTGTAGGTGTGTCACTGTGGTCTTTAAGACCCTCATCCTAGCTGCCTGGGAGACAGTCTTTTCCTGGCTGCCCCTTGAACAACAGGTGGAGCTCTCAGCTTCTCCAGCCTCACATCTGCCTGGACACTGCCATGCTCGTTCCTTGATGATACTGGACTGAACTTCTGAACCTGTAAATGAACCCCAATTAAATGCTGCCCTTTATAAGAGTTGCCTTGGTCATGGTGTCTGTTCACAGCAGTAAAACCCTAACTAAGACACTAAATAATACATAACAACATTCCCTTATAGTAAAACTATTTTTGTAGTTACTGTGTGTGTGTGTGTGTGTGTGTGTGTGTGTGCATGTGTATATGTGTGTGTGGTATGTGTGTCTCTGTATGTGTATGTGTGGTGCGTGTCTGTGTGTGTATGAGTCAGTGCATGTG
>NW_021604962.1:122441-139207 GCF_004785775.1 Grammomys surdaster
TGTGATAGTATGTGTGTGTGTCTCTGTGTGTGTGTGTATGTGTGGTGTATGTGTGTTGTGTATACACTCGTGCCACAGAAAACATATGAGAGTTGCCTCTCTCCCTTCACTAAACTGAAGTCATCAGGCTAAGTGGCAAGTACTGTTACTGCTAGGGCATTTGTTGCTCCCCTCCTTCTATTGTTCACTGCTAGCATCTTCCTGGAGCATTTATGTACCTCTAGCACCCACACACTGATATACTCTGCTAAGTCACCCTCCCTTTCATGACTGTTCGGAGTTGGTAAATAAAATAGTCATTCCTTGGGTGAGATTATTCAAAACTCATGTTTTATTTGCTCTACTACTAGAGTTTTCCTGTGAGTAAGTTTTACAGCTTCAAGTAGTTGCTTTTCATGGTAAGGGATTAAATAACATGCCTTACATGGGTGTCTTTGTTTTTCTTAAACCATATTCCTCAAGGATACCAATTCAACAAAATCCATTTCTTCAGAATCCACTTCTGGTAGCAGCTAAGTAGATACCCTCAAATTATCTTGAAGGACAAAGTCAGATGCAGGAAAAATAGTTCAACGTTCTCCAAAGAATTGCATTATGCAGGGCTCATACCATGGTAAAAGCCTGAATTTAGCGACATCTGAATTAGATAATTTATTTTTTGGACTTTTTAGATGTTCAACTGTTATTTAGAAGATATTTTTATAGCAACTCTGTTCCAAATTCCTAGTAACTGACTTATTGGTTAATCTTGTACACATGGTTTGCTTTCTGGATTATCTTATTAATGTTTTTGGAAAAAATGTACTTTCCCCAAAAATTTGATAATTAATAGACTATGTACAAGACTAGAAACCACAGTCACATTGGAGCTGTTATAAACTAAAATTACTATTCTAGGGAACAGTTAGTTCCTAGATTAATGGTCACAAAAAACCTCTAATTTGAATTTTCAGTTAGGATATTTTACTTATTCATTCTACAATCTTGATGGGTTCTTGCTACAGACCATGAACTAGCATAGGTTTGTGAGTTTGAAAATAAGAGACATCGTCCTCATTCTTGTGAGCATATGATTGGGCAGAAAAGGTGACAGACAGATAATTACAATAAACGTGGTAGAAGTCTTGAGACCAAGAGGCAGAAAAATCACAGATGATCTGGAACTGAAAAAAACTGTTTTCCATAAGAGATGCTGTTGAATTCAGACTTAAACATACAGTGAGTTTTGCAGGCTGGGCAAGCTAAGCATGGGAAGTAACACATGCAGAACACAAAAGTAGGGAGAACATACTGCAAATTGCTTCCCAACATCTGTTTTCCTTTCTTCATTTTGAAACTCAGCTCTCCAAGTGGTAGCTGAGCACATGCACACATGACTAGAAGCCACATTTTACAGCCTAGTTTTTGAGTTTTGTTTTGAAACAGGGTTTCTTTCTATAACTCAAACTTGTGTCCTCCAGCCTTAGTGCTGGGATTAAGATTAGTTATGGTTTATGAGATTTGCATAAAAGTAATGTGGGCCCCAACACTTTCCTGAAATTTTGGAAGAATTATTAACGGATGTTCACTCTGACCCATAATTTCATAATTTCTGTTACAACATTTCATATCATCTGCTAAGCTAATTGGACTGTTACCATATGAGGACCCTTTGAAAGGTTCGGATGTGTTTATCAGAGCATACAATTGCCTCTTCCAGTGCGACCACTCAGAGATAAATATTGCATAAAATTGAAGAGTCTCAGTCATCATCAAAATGCTAGCAAACTGAATCCAGCAGCAAAAGATCAAGTCACCGTGTGATTAAGTAAGATCTACCTCAGGGAAGCAAGGAAGGTTCAATACATCCTAATCTATAAACACCACAGGCCACATTTACCTAGTGAAGGACAAAAAAAACCACATGTAATCGTCTCATTAGATACAAGAAAAACTTTGGGTGATATCCAACATTCTTTCTCAACAAATTATGTATAGAAGGTATGTGTTCCAACACAAGAAAGACTCGATCAGACACATCTGCAGCTTACATCAAGCCCAATGTTTAAAAGAAGAATGAATTTTCCTTCTAAGGTCAGGAAAAGAATAAATATACCCATTTTCACCCCCCACAATCAATATAAAACATAAAGATTAGTTTAAAAAAAAGCTTCTACACTAACAGCGAACTATTCAAAAAAGACAGGAACAGGTATCCTTTTAGACCCTTATACTAAATATAAACTACAAAGTGTATTAAAGATTTACGCATAAGACCTGACCTGAAACTGTGAGACACTAGAGGAAAAAAACTATCATGGGCACCGATACCACTCTCATCTTTGTCATTATTTTGGGGCTTTTACTCCAAAGATTCAGACAGCAAAGAGCAGATGTAGAAATGAGATTGCCTCACACTGGAAGGGTTCCAGTCAGCAGTGGTTCTGAGCTCCAAAGGAGCTCATGTTTTAAAATAAAATACTTCAAAAACAGTTTTAGGAAAGGCTGAACCATGAAATAAACACCTTAACCACTGGATTTCTTTATTGTGCTTAGTCCTTATACCTTGAATAGAGGGGCCTCGTTAGCCGTTGCCATATTGAGAACCATTGACTACAAAACAAAACCTGCCCTAGATTCAAGAGGGGAGAGTCAAGAGGAAGGAAGTTTAGAGAGGCTCTTTTGCACGTACGATGTGTGACTGCCCCTGAATGAATTTCCCAAGCGTTTTACGGTCCAAGTACACTTGGGATGCAGGAAGGCACTGGGAAACAGAAATGTCTGAGAATGACCCCACTTTCAACAGAGGGAGTTACTTCCGCCCACACCGTGTGAAGGGAGGGAAACGGGACTTGGAGCTGGAAGACGGGACTTGGAGCCTTGCTGCCTTCTCTGCCAGTTATCCGTGTGATCTTAGATAACCCATGCAATCTCTTGGAATGAAAGCACCATCTTTAAAAATGTAGATAAAATGAAACCTTCTGTCACATAGCTCTTATGAAGACACAACAAAGCTTTATGAACCATAAATACGGTAGAGGTACTGATTACTAGAACTATAATAGTATAGTGAGAGTCGTTTCTTGGGGGAAACAAGCTGTGTTCCTGTGAACAGACTGATGCCCCACGCTCCATGCCTCGGGTTGTCTTTAGGAATGGAGCTGGGGATTTGTGATAGGACTTTCTCCAAGCAATGGCAAGCTTCATTTTTCTATACTGTATTGCTTGGTTTTTAGGGAGTGACAGATAACAAGTTCATAGGAGAATAGCCACAAGGATTCTTCAGATGAGTTGAGATTCAGGCAAAGCATGATGTGGAGCGGGGAGAAAGAGGGTTGCGAGACGTAATTTTCTACAAGTAAACCTAGGCTAAGCTTATTTACCAGGTTATCATCTTGCTTCAAATGAGCTCCTGTTTTAAAATAAAACTATACTTCAAAATAGTTTCAAAAAGGTTGAAACGTGAAATAAACATCTAAATACAAACTACTGAAAGCCATCCCGTTGGCTTCTCAGAAGTTTTCAGCCAACTTTCTTCCTTGCTACAAGAGCTATCCACGGAAGAGCCCCAGTGAAGTTGCTCTAACTTGAGTTTAGACTTGGAAACATTACAAGCGGTGCAACCTGATCGGAATAGAAATGGAGTCACAGCACATAAAGGAAGTCAGTGAAAACTGGGCTTTAGTATTTTAGAAGCCCTTTCCTCTTCTGCATTGGGAATTTAAATAGAACAGTATGTGTGGGTGTGGGGAGGGGCATGGGAATTGGAAGCAGAACACAAAACATGCCGAGCACATGTTCATCGTCTATCAGAAAGAATCACTCAGACACTGCTCAAATATGGGGGGGGGGGGTGTCTCCCTGTCCTCTCTAAATTCAAGGAATGAAAAGCAACGTAGGAGCTCAGATGAGGTTTTGAAATGTGGCAATTTGGGCTCGGCTCTTGTGCCGTTAGGTGTTTTCATACTGAATTGTGATCTTGGAAGTCGCCTGGAGCTCTTGGTTACGTCAAATCACGCCCACTTCGTCATATGCTTCTCATTATAAATTTGCCACATTTCCTTCTCCCCCTCCCCATTGCTCACTATCTTGTTGTAAAACAATTAATTTATTTAATTTTACTTCTCTATCCCTAACCCTTTTCAGATGTGCTCAGATCATAGCTACTGCCCAGAAATGCTTGCTGGAGAGGACAGATTCTCGACCCTGAATGCTTGCTTTTCCTTTGATATGGTTAACAGGGCTGTCAGATGATGCGTAGGTGAACGAGTACAGTTGAAATCTGACAAAATACCAACATATAACATCAAATTGTGGGCTAGGAACACTCCTGTTGAATGGACCCTCCACGAACACGATAGGAGGAGCTTGTTCGCTGGGAAAGCGTTCTGCCTATCCCAGATCCCTCTTAGTGATTAATTGCCCGTGTGTCAGCCCTGTGCTTTGAACTTGAAAAGACCATTGTAATTGCAAAGTATATCATGATGGGGATTGTGGTGAGGATGCTAATGACGGGATGATAGATAAGAACCTCATGAACCGGACTTTAAGCACTTTAACAGCATTCAATATGTGTATCTTTTCTTTTCAACACAGGGAAATAGTGTTTGAACAAATGCAGGAATTCACCAAGCTTGCTTGCAAAGTGGCATTTTGCTTTCCTCCCATTCAGCGGTTTCTAGTTTTTCACAAACACGGCTCCCAGCACTACATCTGTTTTACCACTTCCCTGGCTGCCATTAACAATTGGAGAAAAGAATCTGTAAAACAGAACAGTCTGTAGTTATCGGTGAATAGATGTAATTGCCCACACCTTAAACAGAGTCCCTTCTTCTGAATGCATTGTGCAATTGAATGCTTCTTCCCCCTCCTCTTGACTTCCAATCAATTTGGGGCCTAAGGCTGGTATAATCCATTGCTGGCAGATATATTTAACGAGTCTGGCTTTGAGCATTCATAGCTGAGGGACTGCGGATTAGGTTTTATCTTATTTCACATCTTGATTAATAATCTACAAGGAGACTGCTGCATACTAATGAAATTCAGCCTGCAGCTGGGAAACATCACAAAGCCAGAGGTCAGCACACACTGCCCAGCATGAGGGGCAGGTGGGAAGGCCTTGTGTGAGCTGACCACTCTGCATTGCTCTGCTGAGGGCATTTCAAGGGGCCTAATCCTTTCCAGGCTTTGTCATGCTGGATCTGAAGACCGTAGCCTGCATGGCTGCTCATAGCTATTTTGTAATGTATTGCTCACTGCTAGTTCATGCCAGCTTTAGGAAAATAATCAGAAACACAGGTTTTCTGTATTAAGGACATGATAGACTGCTGGGAAGTATTTGCTGCACAGAATTCACTGTGTATTCCAGTGACGATCCCTTTCCTAGGTTAGCCTCTATGACCTATCATGGAGACTACAGAACTGTGGCTTCATCACAACCTAACTCTCCCTGATGGAAACTACTTTCCTGTGATTAAGACAGTTGGATATCTACATTGGAAAGATCTTGGTTTGTTTATCTCTCAGGCGTCCCTACCACTTCTTAAAATTAGTGGATGCTGTGCACTGCATACCTTGGTATTCTTTCCTTTGTGATTGCTGTGGTAGGAGTTGGTTCTCCAAATTCCATGTATTGGGAGCTTAAGACCTAGTGCAATGGTGTTGAGAAGTAGGATCTTTGCAAGGTGATAATGGCACATGGGCTAGCTTTTTTTGAATGGAGTAATGCCACAATCATATAAGTGGCTTTGACATGTGAAGGGAGGAGGTTTCCCATAAAAGGATGTTTTTGGCTCTCTCTCTCTTCCCTTTTTTTCTCCCTTCTTCCTTTTTGCCTTCTACCATGGGATGATATGGAAGGAAAGCCCTGTCCCAATACCAGGTCATGGATGTTGGACTTCTTAGTGTGCAGAACTTTGAGAAATAAATGTATTCTCTTTATGTGGATATAGAGTATCCACTATGTGGTATTCGGTCTCATAATATGAAATAGACTCAGACAGTTCCACAAATGCTTTGCCCATGAGACATGAATGAACCCAGCGATCCTGAGTTGTAGGTCAGAGGTCTCTATTTCTTCATCTGCTGTTTTCTAGTGACAACGTTCAGAAACAAATAAATTGTAATTTTTTAATAGGAAGGGATATTAGAAATGGAAGAAAGAAAATGTGAGTTGGCATCAAAAATCTTTTTATTCCATTTCTGCCTGAAGCAGAGACCACAGGACAAAATTCTGCTAGCTCAAAGTGACAAGGATTGAAGTGAAAGTATCTGGGGTGTGACCAGGCCCTGGCTTCTCAGGTCCTCCTGCCCTCTCCCACAGGATGTGAGCAAACCCTGGTCCTGCTCCTCTCTTGTGACTGCTTCTGTTAGAGCATCTAGATAAGGCAGACAAATCACTTCAGGACACGACTGTGACACCCATCTGATGGCATATGACTTCTGATAAATTCTTCAGTCATAGGACCAGAGATTTTGAATTGAGGAAAACAGAACTTTTTTATGTACCATGTGAAATAAAACATCAGTTAGCAGTGAATAAGCTGTTCTTTTTTAAACTCTTCATAGAAACTGTTCTGAAAATGTCAGCATTTCAGAAAACCTGGATGGACAAAGATCAGGAAAGATTTAGGGAAAGAATTCAAGTGTTGTAAACTCTTTTGACGTTTCAAAGTTTTTAGATTCACTGCTCTACCCCAGTCAGTTGTTTTGTCATGTAGAGAAGACTTCTGTAACATCTGGAAAGACAGGAATACAAATAAAGTTCCCTTTCCTAAGGAACAAGATGGCTGGTAATTTCACACGGTGACAAACTGATGAAGCAAAATAACAGGAGGAAAGAGGACTTTCTTATCAGAAGTGGGTACTTCAGAGCACACTAGGCTAGGGATGTTCAGGGAGGAATCTACTCCTCAATTTCCAGGTAGCTTTCACTGTGTTAGAGAAGCTCACCAAGCCTTGCTACTTACTCCTCATTGGTTTATCTGTGAGGAAAAGGTGATTTAAATTTTTCATTTGTTCTGAGGGTTTTTTTTTATGACTTGGAATGAATGATGTAGCAAGTATAAATACATGTGGCTGTTTTGAATATCTTTGGTTTAAATTCCACACTTCAAAGGGCAGCAATGGGGTGTGAGACCTGACACCAAGGAGTGTGTCATAGACCTCAGGAAGTATAAATTTTGATAGTCCCTAGATTGGAAAAACATGACTTTCTGACAAAAATAGATTTGACCTGTAAAATTTTTATTTTCTAATAAAATAATGCTAGTACATAGACCTTCTTCTTTAAAAATAATCTGCTTGAGTTCTGGGAGTTTTATGACTTTGAGGACATGTGGTTGATGCTATGTGTCACGCATAGAAGAATGGAAAAGGTCTAGTTGTAATAAAAAGTAAAACAGTGAGAGGAAGCAAAGGAAATGTAGAATCAAGTCGAGATCAAAGGTGGGGTAGAAATGTCAATGGAAAGATAGGAGAGTCCAAATCGTCTTGAATATTTTATAGAGAGCTTCAGTGTGAGCTTGATCACCCAAAGGACACACCACAGGGATCAGTGTTCAAAAATGAACAACAGCTGTTGGATGTCAACAGACAATGTCACAGTGGGCAGACAGCATTTCGAGTGAAAGACTATGTCTTCAGGTGGTCACTGGTCCTTTGGGTAAATCTTTGATGATGAATAAAATCTTGCCCATCCTTAGAGAATCATTAGAGCAACCCAGTTGTTTTCTGGTGAGTATACTTCACAGTGAGTATGAGAGGAAATTTAGTTAGCTAACAGTCATTTACAGAACATCCTCTGGATGTAGGTCACTGTGCTTTGTCATAGAGCTTCCCCAAAGGAGTTTATAACTGGAGACGACTCTGACTGACAAGTGCCTTTGAGAAGCACTGGTTGTGTGAGGAGGAATGATGGGTTTTCAGGATGAGACCTCCCCAAGATGTCTTCTCTGTCTCCTCTATTTCTGAAGTGTTTCTGCCATGTTGCTCTGATGAGTGTTTACTCCACTGGACTAACACTGTTTGTCCTCCCAGAGTTTATCATCTCCTGAAGCATATTCTTCTTTATTCATTCTTTATTCTTCTTTATTCATTTTTTGTGTTTCTTATGCGTGAAATTCTAGAAAATTAGAGATGGTTTTATCTTCTCCACCACAGTATCCTCAATGCCAAGAACAGAACCTGGCACAGTGTGTGGCAGGCACTCAGAAATGCACCCAGTGGTATTCCAGACACAATATTTAAGTAAAGAACTCAAATAAAGAGGGCATATATACTTACGATAAGCAGAAAATGTAGAAGCCACAGAATAGAGAGGAAAGCAAGTCACAATGTGCATGTTGTTCACAATATCTTGATTGGTAGGTTGAGAAAACAGCAAGTCTGGACAGTCTCTGGTCCAGTGGAGTGTGCTGAGAAGTTTGTATGAAAGGTTGGGCAGGCCTTGTCTGCAGGTGCTTCAGACCAGCAAGCATCAGTAAAACCTGCTGCTTCCTTCTCTCCTTCTCTCTCCTACCCACAGCCTCGAAGGAAAATGCTGAGGATTATTGTTCCAGTTTCAAAATCCTGGGTACTGACGATTCTGCCAAAACTACTGCATTTACTTATTAAATGTATATCATTTGATACTATACCAATCAATGGTACTGCTCAAAGAAAAAACATAGATTATTTATCTCTAAGCGGAATTTATTTTTGATGACTGACAAATGTTTAGCTGGTATTGTAATTGGTGGAACTCTATGTTTACTGTTCTTAGAGGAGGGCAATGGTGTCTTTGGGAGCATGGGATCTCTATCACTGTTGAACTGTGACATCTGTTGGAAACAGAGAGCATTAGATATTGAATTGTTTGCCCATTCATTAAAATAAGACTCAAGAACTTAATAATTGTGTTTCAAAAATGACTGCCATCTTATATTATTGGGACAATCCAGTTTCTCCATTATGAGAAGTCAGCTATGTTCAGATTAAATTCCTAATGTGTTCTAGGTCCCGAGGAAAGAAAATTGAGACAGACAAACATTGATACTCCAAGGAGCTCAAAGTATAGAAGGTGAGACAAACCAGAAGCACAAAGCTGTACAGGCAGAGCAGAGGTGGAGCTTAGAAGAGGACCTGTTAACCCTCAGGTAAGTGCAGGGAATAACGAAGACAGGGACCAATCCTAGCTAAGAATCTCTGCCTCTGGGGGAAGAGCTGGTCTGTTAAATCTCTCCTGACTCTGACACCATAGAAATGTGAGATGCAGGCACCACTGAGGCACAAAACCTGGCAGCCTGGGATTGGTGCTAGAGATCTTGTGAGTTGATTTCAAGTTTAGTTCTTTGAACAATTTTTAAAGTTATTATTATTTTGCCCGTATGTGCATGATATGAATGTGTTAGTACATGAGTCATAGTGTGTTCATGCAGGCCAGAGGACAACTCTTTGGGGTTGGCTCTCTCTTTCCAACTTTACATGTGTTCTGAGAATGAACTCAGGTCATCATCCTTGTGAAGCATTTGTCTTTACTTCCTGAGCCTCCTCTCCAGTTCTCAGGCTTAAGTTCTTGATCCAAGCATTAAGGTTGTGGGAGGACACATGGCTTCAGCAGGGGAGTTTCCTTAGGCATGCGACTAGCCTATAGTTTCCCATAAAATCAATTCATTCTATTTGAATAAATAGTCCTTAATTGGAGACTGTGTCTTAGTGGATGCTAAGCATTTTCTTTTGGAAATGATATTAAAAGTGGTTATTGTCTTCCTTTGGCAAAGATAATGTATTTGGGATCAACAGATGCCAAAGAAAAAAGTGGAAATATAAAAATAAGAGGAATAACATGATATATGAAAAAAATGTGTATAAATTCATGTCATGGGATTGTAAGTGCATCTCTGTTGCTCCTTTGAGATCTGGATATCTTTCTCTGTTCAAGTGCTCAACATGCCTTAAATTAGATGCAGAAACTGCTTTTTTCTATCAGGAGTAACCAGTTCCTAAAACATTTGAGACCACTTTGTCTTATTTGTGACTCTAAAAAAAAAGTCATCACATAAACCTATCAGTAGCAGTGACAATAGTGAGTACTTTCCTTTTTGTCATAGTTTTGTATAAGAGCACTTCCAGTAGAGACAAGTGTGAGCCTACATTAAAGAGGTGGGTGGGTAAAGCTGGCAGCCTCAGAGATTCCTAAGAAACCACTCAGTCACTTACCAGTTATGAGTGAGCTCTAGGAAACAGGGGAAAGAAGGAATCTCAAAGGCTCCTTCTCCAAAGAGTTTACAATGGAGTGAGTTACAAGACATTTGGAGACAATTTGACATGATGCAGGCATGGGAAGACAGAAAGTCAAATCTTTCCTATGAGAACTGAGGAAAAGTGCTGAGCTCCTCTGTGTGGTCATTGAATGCTTCCAGAGGAGAATGCAGGCTGGGCCTCCTGAGCAGGACTTTTCAGAGTAAAGTCAGAGGCTGAGGGTTGGGAAATAGATAGAAGACCTATGTCCATCAAAGCACAAGTGGTTCACTCTGGCTGGACCATGGGTGCTTGGGTAATGTGGGATATTGCTGAACACAATGATAAATAGATAGTGACTACAGCACAGATTGGTCCACATGTCTCAGGAACAAATTTGATTTTATTCTTTAGATGTGAGAACTCTTAGATCAAATAGAATTGTAGTGTTATTAAGATACACTTATTTATTTGTTTATGTGTGCTTATATGTGTCTGGGTGTATGGAGAGCTGAGGACACCTTTAGGGAGTATGTTCTTTCCCTTTATCATGTGGGTTCTGAGGATGAAATCAGGTCATCAGGCTTAGATACCTGACAGGTATTGTGAAAGGCTTTTTCTGAAATATAATTTACTCTTTGCATAAAGATCAGGAAAATGTGTTTTGGTTCATTCATTTGTCATATATTTCACAGGTTCTCATCTCCTAAGACTTTGTGCTTTGTCTACTGGGTTATCTCCTATGTTTCTGTAAACTTCATAGTTAAGAAACCCCCTCAATTTCCCACCAGCCCAAAGGAATCAGTTGAGCAGTCCACTCTTCCAGGTTTTTTTCATCTCAGACATACAGAGGTTGTAAGGTAGTTTTCAGAATGCAAGTTCTGGAGTCAGAATATGTAGTGCTTTACTGGAACCTAACTACTGTTTCAATCTGCAGAGATGCTATGCTAGTCCCTAGGTTACAAGCTTAACTGAGCATGCACTGATGTGTTACCTGTTTGTCATGTGATAAAATACTGAGGTAAACAACCTAGGGAGGAAATATATGTTTTCATTTTTTTTCAATCCCGTCCTTGATCCTATTTTTTGTGGGGCTGTGGTGAGGCAGAATCTTGATGACAGGGAGCTTACAGCAGAATGGCTGACAGCATGGTGAGCAGGAGGCAGAGAGAATGAGGACAAGCCTGTGCTAGTGGAATGACTACTGTTTCTGCTTTGCTCTACCTACATCCTTAACCCACTCATGACTGGTCTTCCTTCCTCAGTTGCTGTCCCACAGTCTAGCTTACTCTAGAAACACAGCCAGAAGTGTTTTTCACTAGTCTCCTAAGTGTCTCCCAGTCCAATCAGATAGGCAACCAGGATTAACCATCACATTGAGTTCTCTTAGGCAAAGCACCTCACCAGACAGACATTTGATACACACTCAGTGAGTGATGGCTTTTGTCATTCCTCCTGTCTCCACAAAACCCAGCCCACACTTTGTGGTAACTATTTATGGAAGTCTCTCTCATTGACCCAACGACTGTCACCTCCTTGAGGGTAGGACTCTTTTTCTAAGTTTTTAAAAAACACTTCTTCATACAAAAGGTATGTGTTGATCTAGTAATCTGTCCTGTATTGTTGGTTTAGAGTACAGTACTTTCTTTGCTAGAGAAAGCAAAATGCCAGCCTATTTTTCCTGCTTACACCATTAACCTAGGATTTTTAGTTGAGTGTTAAGACATTTTGCCATTGATATCTGTAGTGTCCTTCATTCTAAATATTTGGTTAGAAATGTTATTTACTATTTCACTTCTGTGATGGGAAACATAATTTTCTCATGACTTAGTTTCTAGAAATGATGAGAATTTTTCCAGGAAGAGTGATAATTATGGACTATTTATGCTTTTTCTAAAACATTGAGTAATATATCATACATTATATAATGCATAATGCACAATACATAATGCATAATACAATATGTAACACATAATATATAGCACATAACATATAACAAATAATAATATTAATATATAACATATAACATGTAATGTGTAATATGTAATTATTATATAATATATAACACAATAATATATTACTATATACTATATAACATGTAGCATATAATGTGTAATGTATAGAATTTAATATGTAAAAAATAGATGTGATAATATACAATGTATATTATGTATATTATCATAGGTCTTATAATTTTCTAGTTTTCCTGTCTATTTTCTGGACACTAAGACAAGAAAGCCTGACCATTCGATTGTCCAGCAACATAATGACAATAAGATCCAGTAACTATTTTCCCATTTAATGATGAACATATCAAATTAAAGTGCTGCTTATAGCTAAGCTAATAAATAAAACTTTTCATTCACATCTAGTCATGAATGTCATGTCTTTGTTATAAGGAGCTTCACTGAAATGACTTTTCAATGGAATTGAAGTTTGTCATTTAGATTCCCAAACTATCCTCAGTTTCATTTTATTCACTAGAAATCATAAAATAATTATTTCATTTTCTAATTTCCTTTTTAAAAACTACTTCTCTCATGTATTATATCCTGACTGCAGTGTGTGCTCCCTCCTCTCAGTCTTCCTCTCTCATTGCCCCCTCCCCAGATTCACTTCCCTGCACTTCCCCTCAGAAACAAGCAGGCCTCCCAAGGACATCAACCAAACATGAGTTAACAAGCTACACTAAGACCAGGCACATTCAATCACATCAAGGCTGGATTGGGCAACCCAGTAGGAGGAGAAGGTCCTACAAGCAGGCAAAAGTGTCAGAGGTACCCCTACTCCCACTGTAAGGAGTCCCAGACAAACACCAAGGTACTTACCTGTGACATGTGCACAGATCCTAGGTCAAACCTGTACAGACTCTGTGATCTCTGTGAGCCCCCATGAGCCCCAGTCAGTTGATTCTATGGGCTTTGTTCTTGTGGTGTCCCTGACGCATCTGATTCCTTAAGTATACAGTATCAGACATCAAGATTTTCACTGATAATTCACCACAGATTTCATTGCCAAAACACAACATGTGCTTAAATGATATAAGAAATACAAAATGTGTTAGGGCAAAGGAGAAATGATTCTGGGTCAAATGATTATAACAGGATTCAACACCTCACAGAAAAAGTTTATAAAGAGAACATTTGGGAAGAGAAGTGAGAAGAGACAGTCTCAGAGAGTGGGTGAAAGCAGAAACAAACAATTTAACTCCAACACGCTCATTCTGTGCTTCAGAGGGGCCTAACAGTATGGAGACAGAGTCAGTGTGAGAAACCAGGAGCTATGGAGTAAACTAGACTAGGGTGGAGAAAGGGAGAACCTGTGCTGAGCCATGGGCAGAGCAGTAGGTGATGTCTCCTATGGCCAGCCAGCTGTCAGGCTTTTGTGTATAGCCACATGTGAGAGGGCTGAGGTAGCTCCTCAAAGCCATACAGGATCAGACATCAGTTGCCTGATGGGAGGAAGAAGGCAGCTACAAGATGGCATTGAGGTGGGTTTGCAGAGCATCAATCCAGATTAGGCAGGCACTCTGTCCAGACAGGTCCAGACTCCAGGCTGGCCTTCTCATTATCTCTGCCTCAGTTTCTCCCTCTGCACTCACTGTCTATTTTAATATTTCCCATCATCCATCTCTTCCCTAATCTTCCTTCCTTCCTTGTTTTTACACTTCATGTTTTGCCTGCTGTCTTTTTGTTATTGGTCACTACTGCCATTGCAGGAGTTATTTCTACTACTGGTTGTCACCTTTAGCTTGGTCAGCTTTGTCTAAGGTATCTGTCTTTAGCTCTGGTTCCTTTCTGACGGGGGACCCATCCTTTTCCATCAGGTAGATGTTCATGTGAAGTGTCAGGGACTCCTGAGCTGTTTTCCTACTTTAACAAACACCACACTAACATTTTCTCATGATGGCTTCAGTCCTCATTAGGACTTGAATATTAAATGTGTCTGAAAAGCTCGTCGTATTTTAAATGTTTAGAGTTGTGGTGCTGTTTTAAATGTCTCGGGGCCCTTGAAAGTTGACCTAACTGGAAGAAGTTGATCACTAAAGGAATCCTTAAAAGGTTACACCAACCCAGGTTCCAGGATCACTCTCTGCCTCCTGGTTGGCCACAATACAAGTCATTTCTCCCATGTGCTGTGCCTTCATGAGCAACTCCATCCCTTCTCAGCTATGATGAACTACATTCCCTTTGAAACTGTAATGCAGAATAAGCCTTTCTTCCTTTGTTTCAGTCAGTTATTTATCACACACAACAAAAGTAAATGATACAATCTCAGTCTTGGCTTTTAGTGTTCATTATTAGCTCCCAATCCTGTCAACATCTGTGAAATTCTCTTAGACTCTGCCTACTGGTTCTTTCTCCATCACTAGCTGAATTGTTCTTGCTGTTCTCCAATTGCAGTACAATAAATGCACCAGAGACAGTACCAGCTTCATACACCCAGAGCAGTGATTTTGTGACCTTGGGACATTGGACAAAGTCTGCAGATGTTTCTGTTCATTGAAACTGGATCAGGGGCAGGGATGTTGGCATCAAACAGTATAAGTCAAGCATCTATGGAAACTCTTAAGGTGCACAGTTCCTAAGGGAACTCTTCTGTTCTCACCCCAAAGAAATCATCCAGCCCGAGATGTCAACATTTCTGAGACAGACAGGACCCTATCCAGAGGCATTTGTCTTAGTTTGCAGCTAAGGCAAATTAAAAATAGTAAGATTAATTAAAATGAAAACAATTTGTAATCAATTAGGAAGAACACCAAAGAAATCTGAAAACTGCAAATAGCAAAGAAACATGCTTTTACAGCAAAAAGAATTGTACTAATTTTCACTTACAGCATCACACTTAATAGATTTCCACAGCCCTCCCAAAGCTCTGCGAGTTTGATAGTAGAGATATTTTGGATAACAAGGAAATCAGGCATAGAGAATATGATGACTCTCTTAGAGACACCATCCAAACAAAGATTTGTGGATTTTTACCACACTGAAAACAACAGCTGCTTCCAGGCACCCTGAAAAAAAAAAAAAAAACTACAGAGGACAATTCACACAGCTTAACTGGAGCTATAATGGCAGAAAATAAGGGCAGGAACCAAAGCTGCTGTCACAAAGAAATAACTCTCCCCATTCTCTATTTGGTATTTAAAAATAGGAGAGAAAGTGCATGGCTTGAATCTGAGATAATGCTCTACGCTTTGTGAAGGCTCTCCCAGAGTGTAGCCTTCGAAACAAATTGGCCCTTGCCTACAAAGGTTTCTTTTTTGTATTCTTGAAAACTCATTTTTAATGGCCTGTGTGGCATCAGTTATGCCCCTGAGCTGTAATGAAGCTCTCTGCAAGTCACCACACGCAAGTCAGGAATGAATCTCACCAGAGAGGAAAGTGCCTGAACGTTAATAGGTTTTAATCCAAGGTAAGCGAACCTATTGAGCTGCCACCATGTGCTTTTAAAAACCTAAATGTCATGAAATTTTCATCAGTTTTCCCTCGCCTGCAAATCAGTTTGGGTCCAGAGACAGCCAAGGAAGGATCAGAAAGGGAAATCTTGATGCACACAACTGCCCAGGAGCACACCTTGAGGAGTTTACAAGCACCATCCAGGCAAAAGCAAGTAATAATTGATGGGGCACAGGGGAACCTTGTGGCTGAGGCAAGCAGATGTGTGAAGAGCAGGTGCAGCTGACTTTGTCTTGCAATGCATTTGATTGTATCTGCGTATATGAAGAAGGGGCTGCTGAACCTGACATTCTCTGATAGATGGGCTCGCAGGGTTCACAGAAGCACAGTGACAGCAAATGTGCTGCTTGCTTCTTGCAGTGATCATAGAGTGAACAGAGACTCAGCTGCTAAACACCTGTCTGAGTTTGTGTTGTGCATAATGCCTCAGCAGCTTTTGACAGATGACACTCTCCATATTAAGGCAAAACAAATCAGCTTTTCAACTAGTGAGACTTTTGCATGTATGGGAGTCTAGGGTTTAAATTATCATTTTCTTTTTATTTTGCAGGTGGATAATAGTAACATATGCATCTAGACTCAGGGACTCCTCCTTAGGTCTTTGGGGCCCAGGCTACTGGTCTCATTTGCAAGAGTCTTGTAGATAATTGCTTATAGTTAATTGCTCCAGTTAACTGCAGAGAGCATCCTGACCCCTAATATAGGATCTCTTCTCTCTCACCAAAGGCAGACTATGTTCTAGTTCTACTGCAACTGACTCACAAAAGCAAGTTAGTCTACTCCTAAGGCTCTGGAAAGGAAACTTAAAAGTTAGTCATACTTTCTTTCTTTTTTTTTTTTTTTTTTTTTTATTGGATGTTTTATTTACATTTCATATGTTGTCCCCTTACCCCATCCCCCACCCACCCAGGAACCCCCAATCCCCTCACACCTCCTCCTTCTTCTTTGTGGATGTAACCTCTATCTACCCCCCCACTCCCACCTCCCCACCCTCAAAACTCCCACCCCCTGGGGCGTCCAGCCTTCATGAGGTCAAGGATCTCATCTTCCACCTGTGCCCAGCAGGGCCCTCCACTCTTATATATTCAGCTAAGGCCCTGGATCCCTCCA
>NW_021604962.1:139217-151571 GCF_004785775.1 Grammomys surdaster
GAGATGGAGTTCTTACCAGCTGCTCTGAGTGCAGTGGCTCCTGGATGACTCAGGATTCAGTTTCTCAACAGGACAGGAGCAGACCGACTCTGTGTCTGCTCCAGCCCAGAGGACCAGGCAGGGGCGGAAGGGCAATAGTTATTCTAAATGACAGATCTTCATTTTGTGGCTTGGGAAGTCAGATCAAATAAAAAGAGAAGGAGTCAGAGGTCTAGGATGATACTCAGACTTCCATGTACTTATGAATCTCTCAGTGATCCTGTTGAAATGTACATGCTCTATTGATTGATGTTGGTTTTATGTGCTGCAGAAGAGAGAGAAATTTACCAGGATGCCAAGCCTTCATTTTCTGAAGGATCGGTGGGGTTCAGCCTTCTTGGGAAAGACTGACACCCAGCTAGCTCAGTCTACTTACTTTATTCAAACATTATACAGAGTTAATTGGGGCTGAGGAAGGTTCCAATGACCAACGTCATCTTGCCCTTGCTACCTATGAGAGAAAACAACCCATACAAATCTCAGTCCCTTTTGACCATGGCTACCCATAATCCAAAGAAAGAACTCCAGGTTTGCCAGGAGTGTTTTAGCACCAAGGTTGGTGCAGCTGTAACTTCTCTTGTAACACCAATAGCAGATTCTCTACAGAGACAATATTTCTTCAAGATTCAAAGTCTCAAGAACATTTCTCAGCCTTTGATGATTATACATATTAAACAATATCAGCCTCTGATATTAAACATAGCAAAGGCTTTGCTAAAACCTTTCCCTCAAAGCCAGACCCGAAGACTTTCAGCTACAGCCAGACATTAAGGGTTGCTCTACATATCACTACAGTTTCCACTTACAAGTCTAGAGTGGGGCTGGATGGCCTGCTTTAATGATCTTGAAGACTTGCTTACCAAACTCACTGTTTTGTCACTGTTTCAAATTTTAAGACTATTTTTAATTTCATATGTGCATATAATGTATTTTGATCAAATTTATCCCTTATCCCTTCCCTTCCATCTTTTCCCATACTCCTTACCACTTTTCACTCCCAACTTCATGTACTGTTTTCATAATTCATTGAGTCCACTTAATGTGGCCAGTATCCTTCATGGATATAGGGCAGTTCACTGGAACATGGGCAGTCTATCGGTGGCTTCTTCTGAGGTAAACTTATTCTCCCAGTTCTCAGCAGCTATAGATTGCCATAGTTCTCAGCTAGGCTAGGTCTTTGTGAGCCCATTCACCATTTATGCTGGAATGTTATCTCATTTGATCTTGTACAGAGTTTGTGTATAGTAATAGCTTTTGTGAGCTCATGTGTGCAATATCTTTTTCATGACCAGAAAGTACTTCTCCATAATAGTGCTCTCTTACTTCTGATGCTCTTTCTATAATGTCTTATTTTCTTCACTTTCAGCAGCCATGAATATCTATATTAATCACTATCTATGCAAAAAGAAGCTTTTCTGATGAGAATTGAGAGCTGCATTAGTTTGGGGTTGTAAAGATGAGTATTTATGATATAGTTTAATATTATTTCTGTTTAGCTGAATAATGGTGACAAGTTCTCTTCTACGGCCTATGGACTCTGTATATGGCCATGGCTTCTTTGGCCTATTAATAGTACTGGACCAAGTTGTTTTGGTTATCCCCAGTACATTTGTGCCACTATTGTACCTGTGAGCATATCGTACCACATCCTTGACCTTATTTTGATACAAAGGTCTATTGGAATTGACCGAAAACATCATCATAACTAGGAAGCCTTTGAGAAATGCAGTCTTCAATTTTACTACAGGCTTCTCTAACTAGAAACTACATTATAACAAAATGTCCAGGTGATTTAATGTGCACTGTAGTTGTTTGAGAAATACTAGTTCAGTTAATTCTTCAAACTATGAAGATACACATACACAACTAAACACACTAGAAATGGTTATAGTGGGAAGGAGTATAGAATCAATATTAAGTCTTTACTAGAAGTTTTATTCAAGTCTTTCAAATATTTATTTTATTTGCATCACTTCAATTAATGAAAAGATACTTCAAATGTTCCCATTATTAGCTTATTTACAAATTTGTACAGCATTTTCCTTTCAGAAGAACTATTCAACTCCAGTTATTTTCTTCTTTAGGGTCTGGTATAAACCAAAACATTGGAACAATTAGAAATTGGCATCTCCTCCTCTAGATGGCAGAGTACTGTGATCTTGGTCACTTATAGAAGTGTGGTGCTCTCATCCAGACTGTGGATGACTACTACCTTGCCCTCTCAGAGATGTTCTGAAACTCATGCTCTGCTCCAACCCTTCCTGTGTTAATTCCTGTGTGTATGTGTGTGTGTGTGTGTGTGTGTGTGTTTAGGCTACTATAGAGGTGAAAGGAATGTAGGTCTAACTTTTTCCCTCAACAGAATTGGGTGCTTCTCTAGCTCATAGCAGTTTTTAGGATGGGATGTAGAAGAGTGAACCCAGGTTTGCTAAGGTGCCAAGGGACAGAAACATAGAGACTGAGAATTCATCTCAGTAAGGGAAGGACCTGGTAGGAGACAGGACGATGCTAAATCCTCACACCTCCTATGATTCATCTTCACATTGACTCACCTACAGCCCACAGATGTACACACCAGGACCAGTATAAGAATTTTAAGATGGTGACTACAGCTTTGAGCTGTTAGTGTAGGACCTTTCTGAGGATGGGGCTCTGTACAAATGCACTGGTCACATGCTCCTGAAGCCAGACTTGACTCTGGAAACTGGAATCTTTGCATTTGGGGCATTTACTCAGAGCTTAGCAGGTTTTGTCTGTCTAAACCCAAATCATACGGATGATATTTATAGTCTAACAAAGTGCATCTCCAGTTCTGGGCCTAGATCAGCATCAGCAGCAACAGGACATGAGAACTCACTAGGAACAGATTCTTGCTCTCCATGCCCCCAGTGAGAGCAGGGGTCTCTAGGTGTGGAATCTAGAAGCCTGTGGTTCCAAGCTCTCCCAGTGGATTCTTGTTTTCTACATTTTTGTGATGCTGGGACTTGAACCCATGTTCTTGTACATATAAGACTAGTTATACCCACTGACCTACGTCCCTTGCCTCTCTTCTAGAGGCTCTAAAGTGTTGCATGTTTGAGAGTCAAGTGGTGAAATGGTACTAAGTTTTCTGTTGACTTAGAGTAACTTTATACAAATGTTTCCTGTAGAAACAAACCTCAGTGACAAAGACACTAACTCAAAGTAAAAGGCTAGAAAAAAATTCTCAAGCAAATGGTGGCAAGAAACAAGTTGGACTCACCATTCTAATACCCAATGAAATAGACTTTTAACCAAAAGTTATCAAAAAACTCATCAAAGGAATAATCCACCAAGATGAACTCTCAATTCTGGACATCTATGCCCCAGATTTAAGGGCATCAACATTTGTAAAGAAAACATTACTAAAGCTGAAAACACATGTAAACTTCACACGATAATAGTGGGATACTTCAACACCCCACTCTCATCAATGGACAGAACATGGAAACAGAAACTAAAAAAGACACAGTGAAACTAACAGCAGGTAAGAACCAAATAGATTTAACAGATATCTATGAAATATTTCACCCTAAAACAAAAGAATATACATTCTTCTCAGCACTTCATGGTACCTTCCTCAAAACTGACCATATAATCAGACACAAACAAGCTTCAACAGATACAAGAACATTGAATTAATCCCATGTATTCCGTTAACCACCATGGATTAATGTCTTCAATAACTAAAAAAACAAAAGAAAGCCTACATTTTCATTGAAACTGAACAATGCTCTACTCAATGATAACTTGGTCAGGAAAGAAATAAAGAAAGAAATTAAAGACCTTTTAGAATTTAACAAAGATGAAGGCGCAACATACACAAACTTATGGGACACAATGAAAGCAATGCTAAGAGGAACATTCATAGCTCTGAGTGCCTCCATAAAGAAGCTGGAGAGAGGATAGAGAAGCAGCTTAACAGCACATCTGAAAGTTCTAGAACAAAAAGAAACAAATATACTCATGAGGAGTAGATGGCAGGAAATAATCAAACTCAGGGCTGAAATCAGCCAAGTTGAAACAAAAAACTATACAAAGAATCAACAAAACCAGGAGCTGGTTCTTTGAGAAAAGCAACAAAATAGACAAACCTTTAGCCAAACTAACTAGAGGGCATAGAGACAGTATCCAAATTAACAAAATCAGAAATGAAAAGGTAGACATAACCAAAGAAACTGAGAAAAATTAAAAAAAATCATCAGATTCTACTATAAAAGTTTATACTCAGCAAAACTGGAAAATCTAGATAAAATGGATGATTTTCTAGACAAATACCAGATATCAAAATTAAATAAGGAACAGACTAACCATCTAAACAGTCCCATAACCCCTAAAGAAATATATAAGACCAATTTCTCTTATGAATATCGATGCCAAAATACTCAATAAAATTCTTGCAAACCAAATCCA
Source organism: Grammomys surdaster (assembly GCF_004785775.1). Taxonomy (NCBI): domain Eukaryota; kingdom Metazoa; phylum Chordata; class Mammalia; order Rodentia; family Muridae; genus Grammomys; species Grammomys surdaster. The sequence goes on from NW_021604962.1 coordinate 143,688, forward strand.
AGAATACATCAAAACCATCATTCACCATGATCAAGTAGACTTCATCCCAAGGATGTAGGGATGGTTTAATATATGAAAATTCAACAACATAATCCACTATATAAACAAACTCAAAGAAAAAAATCACATGATCATATCATTAGATGCTTAAAAAGCCTTTGACAAAATACAACACCCCTTCATGCTAAAAGTGTTAGAGAGAATAGGAATTCAAGGTCCATATCTAAACATAATAAAAACAATATACAGCAAACCAATAGGCAACATCAAACTAAATGCAGAGAAACTTGAACCAATCTCACTAAAATCAGGCACTAGACAAGGCTGCCCATTCTCTCCCTATCTATTCAATATAGTACTGGAAGTCCTAGCCAGAGCAATTAGGCATCAAAAGAAAATCAAAGGGTTACAAATTGAAAACAAGGAAGTCAAGATATTACTATTTGTGGATGATATGATAGTATACACAAGTGACCCAAAAAATCCATTTAAGAACTCCTAAAGCTGATAAATAACTTCAGCAAAGTGGCTAGATACAAAATTAACTCAAACAAATCAGTATCTTTCCTCTACTCAAAGGATAAATGGACTGAGAAAATAATTAGAGAAATGACACCCTTTACAATAGTCACAAATAATATGAAATACCTTGTTGTGATGATAACCAAGAAAGTGAAACATCTGTATGATAAGAACTTCAACTCTCTGAACTAAGAAATTGAAGAAGACCTCAGAAGATGGAAAGATCTCCCATGCTCATGTATTGTCAGGATTAACACAGTAAAAATGACTATCTTACCTAAAGCAATCTACAGGTTTAATGCAATCTCCATCAAAATTCCCACTCAATTCTTCTCAGAGATAAAAAGAGCAATTCTCAAATTCATCTGGAATAAGAAGAAACCAAGGATAGTGAAAACTATTCTCAGCAATAAGAGAACTTCTAGGGGAAATCACCATCCCTGACTTCAAGCTGTACTACAGAGTAACAGTGATAAAAAACTGTGTGGTATTAGTACAGAGACAGGCACAGAGATCAGTGGAATAGAATTGAAGACCCAGAAATGAACCTACACAGCTATGGTCACTTGATCTTTGACAAAGAAGCCAAAACCATCCAATGGGAAAAAGAAACCATCTTCAAGAAATAGTACTGGTCTAATTGGCTGTCTGCATGTAGAAAAATGCAAATTATTCTTATTTCCATGTACAAAGTTCAAGTCCAAGTGGATCAAGGACCTCTATATAAAACCAGACATGCTGAATCTAATAGAAGAGGAAGTGCAAAAGAGTCTCAAACATATTGGCACAGGGATAAATTTCCTGAACAGAACACCAATGGTTCATGCTCTAAGATCAACAGTTGACAAATGGGACCTCATAAAATTGCAAAGTTTCTGTAAGGCAAAGGACGCTGTCAATAAGAAAAAACAGCAACCCACAAATTGGAAAAACATCTTTACTAATCCTACATCCAATAGAGAGCTAATATCCAAAATATACAAAGAACTCAAAAAGTTAGACTCAAGACAACCAAACAACCCTATTAAAAATGGAGTACAGAGCTAACTAAATAATTCTCAATTTAGGAAACTCGAATGACTGAGACGTACCTAAAGAAGTTCTCAACATCCTTAGTCATCAGGGAAATGCAAATCAAAACAACCCTGAGATTCTATCTCACACCAGTTAGAATGGCCAAGATCAAAAACTCAGGTAATAGCAGATGCTGGCAAGGATGTGGAGAAAGAGGAACACTCCTCCATAGCTGGTGACACTACAAGCTGGTAAAACTACTTTGGAAATCAATCTGGTGATTCCTCAGAAAATTGAAAATAGTTCTACCTGAAGACCCAGTTATACCACTACTGAGCACATACCCAAGAGATGCTCCAAAATATAACAAGGACACATGCTTCCCTACATTCATGGCAGCCTTATTTACAATAGCTAGAAGCTGGAAACAACCAAGATGTCTTTTAACAGTAGAATGGATAAAGAAAATGTGGTATATTTACAAAATGGAGTACTACTCAGCTATCAAAAACAATGATTCCATGAAATTCACAGACAAATGGATGGAACTAGAAAATATCACCCTGAGTGAGGTGACCCAGACACAAAAGGACACACATGGTATGCACTCACTGATAAGTGGATATTAGCCCAAAAGCTCAGAATACCCATGCTCTAACTCACAGACCATGTGACGCTCAAGAAGAAGAAATACTAAAATGTGAATGCTTCAGTCCTTCTTAGAAGGAGGAACGAAATAATCACAAGAGTTAAAGGGAAAGAGGGATCTGTGATAGAGAGAGAAGCTGGAGGGAAAAAGGGGGCAGAATCAGGTATTGGAAGGGACAAGACAGAGAAGTACAGAGGTCAGGAAATTAAATAGAAATATGTAGCAGTGGGGGATGGGGAACTGGGGGTAACCACTAGAAAGTCCCAGACACAAGGGAAATGAGAGGCTCCCAGGACCTAATGGCAATGACTTTAGCAGAAATACCCAACAAAGGGGACATAGAACCTATAGATACCACCTCCAGTAGATAGGCAAGGACCCCAGTTGAGGAATGGAGCCACTCACCCATCTCAAAATTTTTAATCCAGTAATGTTTCTGTCCAGAGGAAAGACAGGGACAAAAAAATGGAACAAAGATTGAAGGGAAAGCCATCCAGAGACCCACCTAGGGATCCATCCCATCTGCAGACACCAAACCCCATACTGTTGCTGATGCCAAGAAGCACTTGCTGACAGGAGCCTGATATGAGTGTTCCCTGAGAGGTCCTACAAGCACCTGACCAACACAGATACAGATACTTACTGCCAACCATCGGACTGAGCCAGGGGACCCCAATGGAAGAGCTAGGACAAGGACTGAAGGAGCTGAAGGGAATTGCAACCCCATAGGAAGAACAATATCAACTAACTCGGCTATCTAGAACTCCCAAGGCTAAACTGCCAACCAAAGAATATACAAGGAGGGACCCATGGCTCTAGCTGCATAGGTAGCAGAGGATGGACTTATCGTGTATCAATGGGAGGGGAGGCCCTTGGTCCTGTGGAGGCTTGATGACCCTGCATAAAAGGATGCTAGAGTGGTGAGGTGGGAATGGGTGAGTGGGTGGAGGGGCACCCTTTTAGAAGCAAAGGGGAGAGGGAAAGGAGGGATGGATTGGGGGTATTTGTGGATGGGTAACTTGGAAGGGAGTTATCATTTGAAACGTAAATGAATAAAATGATTAATAAAAAAAAAATTTTTCCTGTGAATCATAAGTTTGTCTTTTAGAATTCCTTTCAACTATTTGAAGGTGACAGTGACATTGAATTATGTGGGACACATAGGTATTCACTACTTGTGCCGCGCCGATCCCGACCAGTGGGAAGAAGACGCAGGACACCGGATTCCTTCTCAAGGAGTTTACTCAGGAAGCTTTAGCACTCTACAGATAGCTGGAAGATGGCCCGATCCCGTCCCGGGGCAAGGCTTATATTCCCTGCAGACATCTACAGCAAACACGCCACGTGGCGGCTCTCCATAGGTCTCGTCATGACACGTCATGTCAGACCACTGGCCGGCACAGCCTAAATGCCAAATATGGACTTGTTTACTCTATGGCGTTCGGGCGGCCGTCGCCATCTTAGGGCGAGGTCCTCTTTTGCACCTTACAACTACTTATACCTATTTTTCTTTTAGTGAGAAAAAAAAAGCAGATTTGTGCCTGGTAAAATGTTGCTTTCTGTAATGCTAGTACTTGGGAGGCTGAGGCAGGAGGCTTGTCATGATTCTGAGGCCAGCATGGGCTACATAACAAGTACTAGACCAGTTATGGGCACCTGACTATACCTAAACACTAAACCCAAACCCAAAACAAACCAGCTAAACACACACACAGACACACACAGACAGACACACACACACACACACACACACACACACACAGAGGAACCCTCAGATTCTTCAAACCCCCTAAATATTGTGTGCTCCCAATAGGTGTTAAAAGATACTAGGGCCTCTGTGCCATGGATGAAGAAAATGCTTAGCATGGTTCAGATCCCAATTCTCGTTCTAACTAGTAGTGAGTCCTTAGAGACATTACTTACTCTCGCTGATCTCACTGGGATATGTATAATTTCACTAGCCATAAAATTGAGATTAAATTAATATGTATTTCATTGCTTTTTTTCTTTTTTGTGAAGTTTGGTTGAGCTCATGATTTGGGCATCCTTATCATAGATCCTAGCACACAATCAACACTTAAAAGAATGAAAGGATGCATGCTTATAACATTTAAAAAGTACAGGTGTTTGTATTTGTGGATTGGATTGCCAGTAATAATTACCTATCATAAATGGAAACACTGATATTCAGAAGCAGAAACAGCACACACACACACATACACACACACACAGAATCACAGACACACAGAGACACAGATATGCATATGGAGGCACATGCAGACACAACACACACATACACACACAGACACAACACACACATAGAGTCATAGACACAGATACGCAGACACAAACACATATATACACAGACACAGATGCATATACACACACAGAGACACATAGATACACAGACACAGATACAAAAAACACAGGCAAACACACAAACATAAACACAGATCTATATACACACAGAGACACATGGACACACATACATACACACAGAGTCACAGGCACAGATACACAGATACACAGACAGACACATGCACATAGTTATACAAATATAGATTCTCACAGATGCACACATAGACACATACACAGACACACACACACACAATCCCAACCCCTTGTAAATATTATTTCTTGGAGCAATATGGAGAGCCTATTCAATAGGACTAGAAGGCAGGGACTCTCATCAACCTCAAGTGATAGAAAACAGAAGGAGTGATGGAGCATCTTCATCTTCTGCATTATTAGTCTGACGTGTTTGGGAGTAGGAAAGTTGAGTAAGTAATATTGACCTTCTTGGGTTCCCAAGTTTGGTTCTTAGCACCTACATTAGATGGCTCAGAAATATATGTAATTAAAATTCCAGGAGAATGACTCTATATTGTAAAAAAAAAGGGGGGGGGCTTTCTTTATGTATATTTTACACCTTTTAATTAAACTAACTTAATTTCAGTGTAAAACAAAATCTTTCTTCGGCGTTCTCTCCTCATACTGGGTTTTCAGGGTGTCTGTTTGGTCCTCTGGGGGCTTCAGTTTGGTGCTGGTAGTTCACTTCTTTCCATGATGAGCTTTTGTGCTGAGCATACAATATGAGAATTTCATGGGCTTTCCTCCTCTTAGCTCCCAGATATTCTTAAAATCAATAATTTGCAAAGTAAAAAGGCCCCCTTTCAGTAAATATTTGTGAGGTAGATCCATCTCCCTCTGCATTCTGAGCTGAGCAAAGGCTGACTCTAAGCCTGGTGACGAGAGGATGATGCTGTATTGATTTTCTGCCTGCTACTTGCTTCATCATTGCATCCCTTGTAGGAAGAATAGAATTATCCTTGCTCAGATTCGAGGGTCTTTTCCTGTGTGTTTGTGTCTGAAAACCAACTCCAGGCTACTTATACTCGTCTTATTGAATAATAAATGAAGATCAAGGTCTGTTTGGCTCTGAGTACAAGCTTACTTGAGTGTGAGTTAAATATCAAGGACAAGCTTTTCCTGCAAGCACGGTCTGCTTTTCCATTAGTGAAGAACCAAAAGCAAGAGAAAAACAACCCAAACCCAAATGGCTTAGTGGTAAAAGAATAGTCTGCTTAGAGACTTGGGTCCCCGGTGGTATGCATGTGGATACCATTAGTGCTGCAGAACTCTGATGCTAAGGGCTGAGCACACATACACCCAGCTCTCCCTGGTATCGATTTCCTTCACTCTGATTCAGAGTTGGCCTCTTGGCATTGCTCTACTGCTGCTAGCAGCTCAGCTATGGCCCCAAAGGGCTTTATTTAATGAAATGTAGAGCTTAGACTGTGAGAAGCTTGCCCTGGAATTGAAGTTGTAGACGTCCCAATGGAGAAAATAAGTCATGGGAACCACCAAAGGATGAGACGATGATGCAGAACCTGAACCACTGCATTTGTTTTAAAGAGACGGACAGCGGCTTTCCAATGGCTACAGAGAGTCAACAGGAGCTGAGCGATAAACTGCTTACGTGACGGAAGCCGTACTGGGAGAGGAACCAGAAAGAGGAAGGGCCGCACATTATAAGGAGAAATCTCTCTGTCTGTCTATTAGACCTGGGCACAGACATCAGGGCCTTTAGGTAGAGTTAATAAAATGTGTCCTTAAAATACAATTTTATTTCAGAGCAGTTTTATATTTACAGAGAAATCGTGACAATGGTAGAGAGAATTCCCATGTGCCCTTCACATGACTCATCCCCTTGGTAACATGGTGTATGAGTGTGTTACATTTGTTCCTCTTAGTATCCTATGTTGGCCAAGTATTTGTGGTGGCTTGAGTGGAAAACGTCCCCCTTAGACTAGGGCATTTGAATACTTAATTCCCCCTTGGTGGCACCGTTTGGGGGAAGTTTAAGAGGTGTGATCTTGCTGGAAAAAACACATCACTGGGGCAGGCTTTGAGATTTTCTAACTATATCCTACTTCCAATTTGCTCTCCCTATTTTGTACTTGTGGTAAAGCCTATGATTTCTTAGCTCTCTGCTCCTGAGGCCATGCCTACCTGTCCCTTACCTTCCTGCCATGTTAGATTCTTCTTCTCTAGAATGGTAAGTCAAAATAGACTCTCTTCCTTAAGTAGGTTTTGTCCATGGTTTTTGTTACAACCAAAGGTATAAAGGTAGTTAATACCTTAATAGAAACTAAAACCACAAACTTTACTTAGGTTTCCTTATTTTTCAGCTGATGTTCTTTTCTGTTCTAGGCAATCATCTGTATGATGTACTGTAGCCTGACTGACTGTTAATAAGGGGAGGCGGTTTGCAATAGGATGTCTGTCCTTTTTGTGCACTCTCAAAAGCAGAGTTGGTTAGACTTTCAAAGTATCATGTCTCCCAGGCTGGGACAGTTTTCCAAACATACCTTGTTTTTGACAAGCTTGACAACTTTCAGAGAACTGGTCAAGGACTGAGTCAAATGCTCTTCACCTAGGGGAGCAGGATTTATCACCTGCTTTTCTCATGAGTAGATTGGGGATATGTGTTGTTGTGGGGGAAGATTGTGCAACTAAAGTGAACAGATAAATATGTCAAGTGGTTATTTTAACAAGAAAAAACACTTTTGCATCTTACAGAAGTGGTTAAAAATGTATTAGACATGAATGAATATTGAGGAATATGAAATATATTTGAGCCTTCTTCTATAAACTTAAAAAGATTTCAGTGCCACAAGTAGTTTACCTACAAAAGAACTGACCATGGGAACAAAGACACTTTGAAACTGAGAATCTGAAATGGCCTCACCAAGCTTACCTACTTAGAAGGAATCATGAAATAAGAGAGATACAGAGCTTCTCCTACCAGCTGTGTTTTCTTTATGGTACCTTTCTGCAAGTCTGGACTTCAGGATGACCTTCTGATTCTCACTGACCCAGCAAAATATAGTTTGGTATAAAATCAGTACAAAAATCAAGATAACTGTAACTGCCCGAGACTATGTTGTGTAAAGTCTTCGCCTCAGTGGCAAAGAGTTGTGTAGTTTAAACAAGCATTATTACTTCAGGTCTTCTCGCCTCAAAAGTTGTTTCCATAGCAGGATCATCCACTGCTGAGTATAGGAAGCTCCACACTCAAGCATTGTAGTGGCTGGGGTGAAGACAAGCACAGGGGTGGGGGAGGGGTGGGGTGTGTTGTTGTGCAAAGTACTATGGGTTAAGATCACTTTGGGGTGATGAGGAAAGACCTTACAGGA
>NW_021604962.1:151671-172360 GCF_004785775.1 Grammomys surdaster
GGGGTGGGGTGTGTTGTAGTGCAAGGTTCTATGGGTTAAGATCACTTTGGGGTGATGAGGAAAGACCTTACAGGAAGTATATTAGATTGTTGGAGTTTCCAGAACATAGTGTCACTACGTGGGGGCTTAAACAAAAGAAGCGTATGCCCTCATAGTGTGGAGACAAGAAGTCTATCAAAGGAACAGTGGGGCTTGTTTATTTTGAAGTCCTTCTTTTGGCCATGTTGATGGTCATTCTTTCATTGAGACCTCACATGCTCTCATCTTTGCCTGTCTAGGTCTTAATTAATCTCTGCTAATACCGATCAGAGTGGATTAGGTCCCTAATGACCTCAGTTAACATTAATGACCTTAGGGTTTGCATCGAAATGAAGTCCCATTCTAAAAATATTGGTGGTTGGTGTTCAATGTGCTATTTTGTGGGGACACAGCTCCACTCATTGAAAGATACAATGGGAGCATCCCTCTCTCCAGACCTGATTCTAGGAGCTGAAGATTTTGGACAGACATTTGGAGCAGACTTTTGGCTAGGCTATCTGAGGGGATTATAACAAGGAGGAAAATGTGTGTGAGAGAGAGTGCTTCACATGGGAGCAAACGTGCTGTGGAACGTGGCTTTGTCAGGAGCCCATTGTCAGGTGACACCTGTGGTGTTTGCTCAGCTCTTCTGCCATTGTCCCCCGCAGCAGCCAGAAGGCTAAATTCCTGGTGATTTTTCACCTCATGTTCTTTCCCTCCGCCTTACATGGAATAGTTTAAATCCTAAATTAAATACCTCAGCCAGAGTGCTGATTTATTAATGTATATTTAAAAGAACAATCACAGAGAGAACTGGATACTGCAGGTCCTTGGCTGGCATGTGCTATCCCTGTAGGCTTGCAGCCAGCATGTGCCCATAAGCAGGAGGCAACATTATCATCAGAGGACAGCTTGGTGTGTGTGGATTGACTCTAGAAGGTGGTTTTCTGATTTGGTAACCCTATGCTTTTGATTCTTTAGGCCAAACAGTGCTGAGAAGCATGTTGATCAAGCCTCAACTTTCTGTCTTTCCCTCTGTCTCTTCCCTATCCAGTTCCACCAGCCCTGCTCTCAAGAGCATTTTGAGTTTCCCCAGGGCTGAAGGGGACCCTCCTCTTTCTCCTTACCTGTAGCATTTTATGCAGCTAGAGTTTTGCATTCTGTGCTGTGTTAACTTGTTTTCTGTGGACTTAGATACTGGAGTGAAGAGACTCTTCTGTATCATGTAGAAGACATACTTGCCAGTGTTCAGTAACTACTAGACTGGTTATTAGAAGTAATTTTATTTGTGCCTGCTTTTGTTTTTTCCTTGAGGTTTAAGACACTTTCTAGAAAATAATTCATAAAGTATAACCTTGCACCAATAGCAGTGAGGTGCGATGGGCAGTTCGGCCTGTTTCAGAAGAAAGCTCGCTAAGAGGCCAAAGTCTCTGTCAAAGTTCTTTTCCTTTATTTTTTCTAAAACTTGAAAAATTAACCTTAAAGTTTCTTTAATGTTTAAGTATTTGTGAAGTATTTTCAGCTATTATAATGTTTCCGTACACTTGGTATATTTGTGAAAATTATTGAGAGCATCTTAAGTCAGGTATGTGCACAAAGAGGCATTCATTAAGAATAGTTTTCATATCAATTATCATCAGCACCAAGCACTGTACTGTGGCAGAAAAGATCTTCACTCAACTTTGTTGGAGATATTTTTCAAAAAGTGGTTGTTTGAGCAATGTGCTTTGAACATATTCACCTCTGTCCTCTAACTCCGCCCAGACCCCCTCCCTTCCTACCTAACTTTATGTTCCATCTCCTCCCCATCAAGTCCGTTTTGCTGTTTGTAAATTCTTGGTCATGTGGCCTTCCACTGGAGCATGGAGAATGGACCAGGGGCAACACTCTCACGAAAACTGACTCCTCCTCTCCCAGCAGCGATCAGTTGCTAATAGCTGCTCATCAAGGGGAGGGATCTCCTGTCCAGCATCTGTCTCTGGTGGGATTTGGTCTGAATCAAGCTTGCTCAGGTCTTGTGCATGCTGTTCCAGGCACTGTGAGTTCATATGTGCAGCTGCCCTGCTGTATCCAGATGAAGCTGTTTCCATGGAGTCATCCACCACCTCTGGCTCTTCCACTCTCTTTGCCCCATCTTCCACAATGACCCCAGGGCTTTGGAAGGAACAGATGTGATACAGATGCTCTACTTAGGGCTGAGCATTCCATGGGGTCTTATTCTCAGCACCTTGGCCAGTGCTGGCTTCCTGTGTCAATTTTCAATTAAATGCACCTTTCACCAACCTCTTTGTCTTTGAGATTGTCTTCTCTCCTGTCTGCCCTCCTTGTCTCTACAGCAGGAATCTGCACTCTCTGCATAAGGCTGTCTCTTCCAGCTTGAATTTGCTTTCCCCCTTCCTCTAGCAGTTCATTGTTCCCTAGATATGTGGTGCTCTGTTTTTGAAGAGCCCGACTCAGGCCTGTCTTCCTGGGGGAAAATTCTATACTTCTAAATCCTCCTTCTTATCTTATGAGTACCTATCCCCATCACAGATCTCCCAAGCAATGACCATGTTAAAATATCACTGTCTTTGGAATTGTGTATGAAAACAAAAGCAACACGATTAGTAACTTTCCAGATACATGCTTGCTTTGAGTGAAGTCCTTATGGCATCATGTTTTAAAGCTGACTACTTCTGGTGCTCACCCCTCTTATAAACATACGTATAAAATTGTGTTTACTTTGTTTCTCATAACGTTTTCTCATTCTTAAGAAGCTATTTTAAAAACTATATTTTAAAGAACCTGTTGTGTATCTTGCAGTTCAGAATCTTCCATGACTGAGTTCCTAAGACGATCTGAAGCCAGTCACTGTAGCCTTTGGGAAGACACAGTGCTTCACAGATGAGTCATCAACTCCTGGGCCTAGAGACCCGATCTGAAGAACCTTTTTATATCTTATAATTTAATACATTCTGCAGCTTGCAGATAAACATGCTGATCTGACAGTGAGTTAAGAAGATTTATCAGCATCTGTGCACCTGCGATGTTAACACTAAAAGGCATGACTTCATTAAAACTCACCACGCTCGTGAGAAGAAGGAGTGATCGTCAGAGGTATAGAAAAGGACGTTACTAGATGGAGGCTCTGGGCTCATCTTAGAGAAGATGAGCTCATTCTATCCAGCATGTCCAGCTGTCACAGCAATGCCAAGCGAGCTGCAGTTAGCTGAACTAATATGCAGGCAGAGGAGAGAGGCTGGGCTGTAGAGAAATGACGTGTGAATAGACTGGAAGGCTATGAATGCTGCACAAAGGGGGGAACAAAGGCTCCAGAGAAACCGAAGAGATTTTGTGGACTGTCATGAAAGGAGGCTGTGTTTCCAGGGCCTTGGAGACTGAGTTCTTTTGCCAGTGACTTTTTGCCTTTTGAGGCCAGTGTTTTCTAGGATGAAAAAACAATACAAAACATCAATCTCTTCAAGAGGTCCACAGGGAAACAACAAGGGTTGCCACAGTTACCATTATCCTTTCATAAACCCTCCAAACCAGGAAACAGTGTAAAAAGTGGTTGTGTATTTGCCCAGAACAGGTAGGCAGAGAGGGCTGGTGGAGGACAAGAGTCCTGAGCTGGTGGTAGGGGTTGCAGTCATGGGGCTCCTGGGCCAAGGGAAGCAGAACTCAGGTTCTAGAAGCTGTGGAAATAGATGTATCTGGGAAGATACATACCATGATGAAAAGCTAGCACCAGACTAGGTCTGGTCAGAGTCTACTCCATGTGGTTGATATAAGGAAATGCTTAGCAGCCAGAATCAGCAAACCCTTCGTGTCTGCACACCAATCTCCAACCTTTGTGGTACTACCAGACAAATGGAAGAATACCAGATCATTGTGATAATTTACTTTGTAAAGTATAGTATGTGTTGACTTCTCTGCTAGTCTTGGGAACTGAATGTTGATCTCACCCATGGTTCAGGACTGTCATGGATTAGAACTATGTGAGAGATGCCATGCGACATCCCTCTTCCACATGTCAGGTGGAAAAAGTTTAAGAGCTCTGGATGGTAGCACATGCCTGTCATCTTAGCACCCCAGGAGATGGAGGGAGGAGGTGGCCAGCTTCAGACCAGCCTGAGCTGCATTGAGCCAATTTTAAAAATTGGAAAATGTGCACTACTATATACAGAAGTGATCTTAGAAGTAACTCAAAAAATTTGCTGCAGGCTGTATTTATACATTTCCTTCTGTTAGTCATGTTTCATGAAGCATACACTACCTCTTTGGTTTTCTTTTGCCATATATATGGGTCGAGGTAAAACTATCTTTTAAGGAAGCTTGCTTTGGGACTAGGGAGACAGTTCAGTAGTAAAAGCTCTTGTTATTTGAGTAAGAGGAATGAAGTTTGGGTCCTGTGAATGCACATACATGCTGAGTATGTGTGGTATCCTGCCTGTAATTACAGCCTTTGAAATTTCAGCACTGAGGATCCCCAGAGCAAGCTGGCTGGTGAGACTAGCCATGTCTGTGAGCTCTCAGTTTGATTGGGCGACCCTACTTCAAAGCATAAGGTGGAAGAGAGATTTAAGAAAAGTCCCTGCCAACTCTGGCCTCCATATGTCACATCTATATACACCTACACACATGAGAATACACAATGAGAACACATTGAAAAGGCAGAAAAGAAAATGTTTATTCTTGTAGGGTCTGAGCATCAGACAGGGATAGAATAAAAGATATTCCATGTTGAAAATAATCAAGATATTTTAAAGTAATATAAGGAAATTGCTTTGCATTAAAACATGTTTTGAAGAAAACCTGTTTGGTGTGTATAGATAAACTCTAAACTCCTTTAAATTCTTGGGCCAGTGAGATGGAAGTGGACACACAAGTTCTATCCCTGGAACCCATATAAAGACGGTAAGAGAAAACCGACCGCAGACAGTTGTCTACTTGCCCTCCCACTGTGCACAATGGCATGTGATCCTCACCCTCACAAATTAATAAATACATTAAAAAATCTTGTCTAGCCACACATCTGATAGAGGATTAATATGTAGAAAATACAGAGAACTAACTAAAAAAACTAAATAAGAGTGAAACAACCCAACCAATTAATGTGTTAATGAAATCTGTATACTGTTATTAAAAGAGGAAATATACATATCCAATAAATATAAAAATGGGCAGCATCATTAGCCATTGGAAGACGGCAAATTAAAGCTACATTAAGGACTTACAGGTCAGCACTTGCCTTGCAAGTAGGAAGAACCAAATTCAATACCCAGAAAAAATATTGAATGTGTTTGACTTACTTGTAGTCCCAGTGCCGAGAAGACAGACACAGACAGATCTCTGGGGCTCTCCGTCCAGTCGGCCTAGCCTATTAAGTGAGTTCCAGGCCATCAAGAGATGTTGCCTAGGGCTGGAGAGATAGCTTGGCAGTTAAGAGCACTGATTACTCTTCCAGAGGTCCTGAGTTCAATTCCCAGCAACCACATGGTGGCTCCGAACCATCTGCAATGGGATCTGACGCCCTCTCCTGATGTGTCTGAAGAAAGCTATAACTGTACTCATATACATGAAATAAATAAATAAATTTAAAAGAAAGAGAAATATTGTACAGACACAGGCACCATTCGGTTATGATGTATGCATTTATCTCTCCCTAACATACCTATATTGAGTTTCCATTTTATCCCAGTCATAATGTCTGTCATTAAGGAAACGAATAAATGTTGATGAAGATGTGGACAAAGGGGAGCCCCATACAATGCTGGAGAGAAGTGAACTAGCCCAGCTGCTATAGAAATCAGTGTGAAGACTTTAAAAATTAAACAGAGACCTACTGTATAACACAGCTCTCTAACTCCTATGTACCTCCCAAAGAATTCCAAGTGAATATGCCAAAGAGACTTGCAGAGGCATCCTACTGCAGCACCAGTCACAGTTATGAAGGTATGGAACCAGCCAAGCTGTCTGTCTTCAGAGGACTTGATAAGGAGACTGTGCTATAGGTCACAATGGGAAATTTTTAGATATTAGAGAAGACTGGAGTTATGTTGTGTACAGGAAAGTGGACTTAACTGGGGTGAACCATACTGAGTGAATTATATCTGTCTCAGAAAGACAAATACTGCATATTTTCTGTCACGTTTGCATTCCAGATTTTATGTAAGTGCATAAAATGATGGAGGCAGGAAAACAGAGACTAACAGGAGCGGGAGAACTGGGAAGTGAAGACAGCAGGTTCTAGTGGGCACGGGCTCCGAGTACATTAACTATGTACATGAAAGTAGCTGTGTGCATAAGAAAATACAAAAACTACTTTAAAAGCATTAGCTTCTTATTTTCCACCCTATTTCAATCCAATACAATATTCAATATGGTAATTATTCGGTCGCTGGGTTGGTTAGTATAAATGTGAAACATACATATTTAACAGCATATTTAAATATTCTTAAAACATTCTCTGTGTATCACTTTGGTTTTTGTCAAAACTCTTAAACATATCTCTGTCTGTCTACTCCAGGAATTACAGCTGATAGAACTCAGGATTTATTGGCATGTTGGTCAATAAGTTACTGAAGTTAATCTTCATTTAATGAGCCATCAGCAAGGGAGATATGCAGATGACAAGTGTTCAATTTTCAGAAATCTCTTTCCCAATCTGTCTCTCTTCCTTCTGTCTTCCTAATTATTGATTTAATGTGTGAGCCCCTCCTCCCAACCCTTTAGCCAGCACCCTTGAGAGTTCAGTCCTTTAGAGATGTTCTCATTAGAGTCAATAATTCACCATGGCATATTATATAGTGCCCTGAATATCTATAAAGCTGTTCTTTCATGTTGTACATCCTGGGGTGCTCAAATAATTAATTTGACTAGCTCTACAGAACAATACCTTCTATTGTGAATGGTAAAAATGTACTATGCACAGAGGCAAATATGCAGACATGGCTGGGAGGACAGGCTCTGTAGGGGAGCATCCCTGGAGTTTTTAATGTTGGAGTCAGGTAGTCAGGTCTTGACTTTCTATAGAGCTATAAAGTGTACTTGTGATGTGGTAACAATCAATGGCCAATTGATTGAAAGACTTTTTTTGGGTGTTTTCTTCTAGTTAATGGTAAAAAATCCTTAAAACAGTTTACTTGATGGCATTAAAAACCTTTCTTTGACATAAAGCATTCCAAAGATACAGTACAGAGGTGCAGAAAACATACCATCTGTTCCTTACATCATTTCTGTGTTGTCAGGTTTTAAATAGGTATTTGTATGAAAGTAAAAGTCTTCTAATTAGTTTAATATAAAAAAGCCATTTGCTAATGGCCAACTTGGCTAATATAAAAAGAAAGAAATATGGGTACATTAACGTTTTCGTTATTGCTAAGTAACAACATGGACTCAAAGTTAGATTGTGTCACATGAATAAAAATTTAGATAAATAATGTAAGAACCTTTAAACAAACCAAGACCCTTTAAACTTGTATGCATGATTAAGTGTAAGTGGTCCAGATTCAAATCCACCATCTATAAGAAACTGAGTAAAAGACCTTGCATCAACCCTGCCTTGATTTCCAGTCCTGTCAAATGGAGGTTAGCTCCTCCCAGTTAGAATGTTCTGTGTTTCTATGATTATGGCTTAGCTTCCAATTAATGAATCACTCATCAACTGGAACAGAAAGGAAGAAAGAAGAAGAAAGGAGGGGAAGGAATAAGAGAAGGAAGGGAAAGAAGGAGAGGAAGGGAGAAATAAAGGGAAGGGGAGGATAAAGCTGGAGATACAGTAGCTATAGATTCTATAGATTTAGCCTCACATATACACAGGAGGAAAAAATGATGTAACTCCAGAAAGCAAAGGTCTCTCAAAAGTCTCAAAGGATCTCTGCCTTACTGTACAGGGATTCGTCTTCCTGGAGACTTGAGCCATGCTTGGAGGCACCTGGAAAATCTGAGACCACACTTTCTTTTCTAAGCATCACTTCAACCAGACTGAACCAGTTTTTTCTCCCTCCTGATGCTCATTAGAGAATAATGACACATTTAATAAATGATCAAATAATAAGAGATTATAAACATTTTTACACATCCAAACTGTACATGTAGTATATTTGTGTTCTAGTTATCCACTGCCTCCTGCTGTGGTTAATGCAAACATTGTATTTTGTAAAATTCCTATGTTTACTATCGAATCATAGGTAAAGAACACATTTTTTTTTTGCACATCATATTGTACTTGTCACTGAAAGTCCTTTGTCCCCAGACATCTATTTCTCAGTGCTAGTCCTAAGAACCCAATTGGTACAATTTTTAGACTTAATACAACTCTGTTCCCACTGGCTTCCATTGCTGTTGTGTGAACAATTCCCCACTGAGTATTTGATGAATACACTCCTTGGGGGCCCCAGTGTTCTGTAAGTGTGCTGGGGATCCACAAGCCTTGTCAGAGGGAGGAAGATGATTTCCTCTGATAACACTCCCCTGGCACCTGAGTAACTTACCTGAGCCCTTTAGTTGGCTGTTCTGTTTTGCTGGCACAGGGCCAGAGCACTGGGGAAGAAAGGCTTGTGAGAACACTTTATTCCCTCTTGGGAAAAGTGAACATGACTCAATGTCAGGAAGGGAAATTTTTCATATAGATAAAGGAGAGGAACATCCGCCCAACCTTCCTAATGGTTAAAACACATTTAACAATCCTTCTGTGTCCTGTTTTCTTGAGAGTTTGAATTATTCCAGAAAACTCTGATTTCTTGAAACAAGACCAGGCCCATATTTTTTAAAAAATGAAGATAAACTATTTTCCATTTCCCTGGAGATAAGGAGGGTGAAGGGTTCTGAAAAGGAGGGGGTGCATCCAATGGGATGCAGATTGGAGCATGTGAGGGTAGTTTCTGGATAAAAGGCCCAAGAGTGAACAAACTGAGCTCTTGCTTTTGAGGAGCAGAGGAATGGCAATTACTAAATTGGTCAGATAAGGTATTTATTTATCAATAGACACACATCTATCGTATAGAACCTTGCTACTAAACCATCACATAGACTATACATCCTGATTGGATGAGTGGCAATAAAAGCTGGTCTAATCCTTTTTGACCTTTGTTACATTTGCCTTTGCTTGATCCTAACATCTCTGGAGAGTAGAGATTATTCTACTTTATGTTTGAAAAACAACCTCACAATCAGAGTCCTGGGACTGTGCTCAATACCATTACATATGCCCAGTAAATATTCATGAATTGTCAAAGATAGGCATTTATTGATTTCAATGCAATAATTTATATAGACCTCAGGAAAGGCCCTGGCCATTATATCATAGGAAAGATCTGTCTTTCCTTTTGTTCTATGTAATAAAGACAAGTTTGTTGATAATCAAAGCACAGAAAATTTTATTTGCCCCCACTTCTCCCCGGTCTGTAGTTAACCTGTTAGTGAAGGATGACTAGTGTTTCATGCTGTAGGGTGTCAGAGAGCCTGCTGTAGCCATTCACCACATTTCTATTCCTTACAACTCAAGTAATATAAATAGAACAACCTTTGACTTTGTTACTGTCTTATTTCACTTGACACAATGTCTTTATGATTGGTCCATGTTGAACATGTGTCAGAATCTTCTTTCTATTTAAGGCTGTATAATATTTCACTGTATGTGTATGTGTTTGCCTGCCTACCTTCATCCATGAATGTGAATTTTCAGGAATACATAGATTTGGTTTATAGCTTACCCCCCCCCAAAAAAAATCATGTCTTCATCTCTACAAACTATGAATATCGTATTGTAATATCTTATTTTATATAGCAAAAACTGAGACTTTACAGATGGGATTAACTTAAGGATCTTGAGGTGGATGGATTATTCTGAGTGGTTCTTATTCTGGCTTTTCCAGATAGGTCTTCAATGCAAATATTTGCATCTTCATAAGAGGCAAACAAGATTTAGAAATCAGGTTAGTCTAGCCTCCAACTGGTTATCCTCCTGCTTTGCCCAGCTCTCATTTCCCTTTCTTAGAATGAACACTCTGGAGAGCATCCTCTTGTACAGTCATTCTGGGTCTATTTTGGATGAGTTGAGAACCATACATTCTGTGTACATTATTATCTCTTGAGAATCATTATGTTTTTTTCTTCTCTTTCTTTTCCTCCACCCTGCCCCTCTTTTCTTTTCCACTTTTCTCCTTTATGTTTCCCTCCCTTCCTCCCCTCTCTCTTCTCTTTCCCTTCCCTCTGTTTTCTTTCTTTGCTGTGCTAAGCATATCCAGGTTAGGCAGCTGAGCCACCACCAAATAATAAAACAATGCAAAAACTTTAAAATACAGAACAGATTTTAATATTTGTGCTTAAATAATTATATAATTACAGATATACTTCTACAGTATTGTGAACCAAAATGTTCATTATATTATAAGAAATCTAATTTCCTGGACATTCCAATGAAAATTTGATTTTGATGTGTGTGTGTGTAAGCATGTGCAAGATAAATCTCATTAGTAACAAGACTGTCTTATTTTAAATAGAACCACTATGCATCTGATAAGCTGATAATCTTAGGTAATATAACCAGTATTTTAGAAATTTGTATGTACATAGTGTCAGTTCTGTTGGCATTCCTTCCATGCTCTACCTAACAGTCATCTGGCAATAGCCAGATAGGCCTAGTTCTCTCCTCTGCCCCTCCTCTCTCTGACTCTCTTCTCTCCCTGACCCTTTCTTCCTCACTTCCTCACTCTCCTTCCCCTCCCCTTCTCTTCATGTGTTCCTTATAGCCCTCTTCTCTCTCTCTCTCTCTCTCTCTCTTTCTCTCTCTCTCTCCACCCTCCCCATCTTTCATGCTTTTCTGTTTCTGCTCCCTTCTCAACTTCCCTTCCCATGCCCTAAATAAACTCTATTCTATACTATACTGGCCATACTGCTGGTACCTCAGGGGGAAAGGATGCCTTAGCATGGGCCTGCTGAAACACCTCTCCCACCTCACCATACCTGGCTCTACCAAACATAACCATCTCATTTAACTAACACTAATTTCTTTTTTCAAAATGAATATTTAGAGAGCTGTCTGATTTCTAGAGAATTAGTAATTTCTATATATTAAATCTTATTAGATTAAAAGTTACTTTTTCCCCCTTGAAGAGAGTGTTGTGAAGAAGTGGGGAGTTGTGTAAAATTCTTTGCTCTCGAACCCTCTGAATGGACACATTTTTAGATTATTTTAAAAATGTGCACACCATGAATAACCAAAACAAGAAGCTAGTGGAGTGTAATGATGGTTTTCAATGGGAATGGAATCCTCTAGAGTTTTGGGAACCATTAGACACTTCCCCAAATGGACATAATTCCCAAGAAGATAATTGAAGAACAAATACTTTACTCAGGAGGGCAGAAAGCAAGTAGGGATGAATCAGTGCTTCTTTGGAAAGCCTTTAACAGCTGAAGATACGTGTTGCCATGGGGTGGCTCTAATTCCAGCGGCCTGAAGACTCTTAGCTAGATGGACCCTTTGTTTCATCCCAGTGACACCTCTGTGTCAGTCTCTGTCTCTCTCTGTGTCTCTGTGTCTGTGTCTCTCTGTCTCTTTCTCTTTCTGTGGTTTGTTTGTACGAGCAGACCTTAGTTGTGTGTACGGCTTTAAGAATCTGCTGATACAGCATTCATTGCTTTTCTTCCCTTTTCAAAGTAAAAAGCTCTAGGGAAAGTCCTTTCCACCCCAATCTTTGAACTTTGGTCTCAGATCATCTCCTAGAATAGCATCTGGGTTTCAATATGCTATCTTGGTGCTTCAAACAGATAGTATAAACAATTTTGACTTCAATAATAAAGTTGAAAGTGTACAATAAATAATTTAGTTAATTCATGAGGCGGTTCAGAAGAGACACAGTAGACAATTTTCTTTAATGTAACAAGGTTGTGGCAGAGGGCTGAGGGCATCTGCACAGCTCCCCATTTAGAATACTGTTAATTAAGTCTATTTAGCACTCGAATGGAGTAAGGAGGCTCAGCTAGTCTTTGTAGAGCACAGAAATATAGAATTTCCTGAAGATATTGAGGCGATTTCTCCCCAAAACATGTATATTTTTCTATCTCTTGGAAGTTTGAGTAAAACTATCATTTAATAGCTGATTTTGGGACAGTGGAGGCCAGTCACTTAAAATGACAACGACTATGTTTTGTATTGTTTTAGGATACAGTCACATATAGACCAGGCTAGCCTTGAACTTGATATGTAGTTGAGGATAACCTTGAACTTCGCTGATTCTTCTGTTGCAAACTCTTGAGTGCTATGTTTGTAGGAGTGTGCTATGCTGGGATTAACCTCTGGGCTTCAGACGGGCTCTGCAAGCACACTACTAACTCAATCACGTTTCTAGCCTCAAACCCATCATTTACTTAAAGCTTCTTGGGTAACTTTAGATGCTAGTAAATTATTTCTTAATCAGTTAGTAAATACAATCAGTTGGGCAGTTACTCAGAAAAATGCATTTACCTTCCATAAGGGACATCATCTACTAAGGGACACAGGCATTTATACAGATATTTTAAAAATTGTATGGGACCCACTGATCAACTCTCCAGGTTCCAAACTCCAAGTCACACAGATGATCCTGGCTAACTTCAGTGGGTCTCTTCACAAAACAAACAAAATGGAAAAAAAATACCCTCTTGAACATGATAAGGAAATTTGTAAGGAAATGGGGGATTATTAGGGGAGGAAGGAAAATTAGAGGGAAGAATTACAATAATCAGAATGTATATTATATCTGTATGAAATTGTCAGGAAACTAACTCAATAATGCTTAAAGGATATGTACTTGCAATTCATTGGCTCACTTATTTTCTTGCTTATTCTGTATTGTAGAGATTAGAAGTAAAACAAAATCCAGGTCTGATTCTTCTTCTTATGAGCTTAAAATTAATGTGTGCTCCGTGTGTGTGTGTGTGTGTGTGTGTGTGTGTGTGTGTTTGTATGTGTGTATGTGACTCTGTGTGTACACTTACATGTGTGCCTGTGTACACAAGTGTGTGTGTGTGCACTCAGTGGTGTCTTTGTTGAAGTATGAAATGTGAAAGCAGAGGTAGAGTGAAGTGGCTTGGTAGAGTGGGCCAAGGAGAGATTTCAGTGGTCCTTGAGGGAGAGACACTTCAGGGGCTCACAGGCCAGTGTAACTCTGAGTGGTTTTTAGTCAGAGAATGACTTTATCTGATTTGTCATTTACAGAACAAATCATATTCAACTTGAAGGAAGTTTCAGTAAACTAACCTTGATTGTGGGTAATGACACTAAGATAACCTGGAGCAGAAGAAATGAAAATAAACATGCCTTGTAAAATTGGCCGATTGTTGATGGCTGATCAGATGTAGCAGGTAAGGCTTGAATTGGGGTTTCTAGGATTAGTGATTGGGAGAAGAATGTATATCTGGGATGTGTGCACGAGGGGTGCAGAGGATGGTGGGTTCAGCACAGTGGAGAAATCACACTTCACACAAAGTGTCAAAAGACAGCTGGTCACTAAATATCTAATTTCTGCGAAGTATCCTATTCTTTCAGACACCTTAGTCACACAACACTGTGGATAAGAACTTCAAATCTCATTTATAAATTAAGCAGTGATGTATCCAAAGACTTCATGTCTTTGTGTGAAAGGTCATTATATACGTGTATACTGAGTGACATAGATTTCCATGTGATATAAGGAAGGTAAAGAAAGCTAATGTGGACACAAACACACACACAAATCATCGAACAGTATTAATGCTTATTTATATGACTGTTAAAATAGTGTGTTAGTTACCTTTTATTGTTGTGATAAAAACATAAGAAAAAGCTAAGAAATGAAGGATATATTTTGGCATATGGTTCCAGAAGAAGAGAAACCCATCATCATGGGGAAGGCATGGTATGCAGTGCGACAGGAATAGAAAGCTTGTTAATCACATTTTCACTTACACACAGGAATCCAAGAGAGAAAACATGAAGTGGACTGAGGCCATAAACCTTTAAAGCCCCACCCCCAGTGACGTCTTTCTTCCAGCAGGGCTCTACCTCCTTCCTAAAGGTCCAATAACTGCCTTCCACCCCAGCTCCATACACATTACCACCAACTAGGCACTAAGTGTTAAACTACATGAGTGTAGGTTTCATGCAAAACATAAGAGATGAGGAAATACCAGAAAGGGTAGGAAGAGAAAAGATGTAGTTTTGAGGAGAGTCTGATAGTAAGGATGCTAGCTACTTACCATGCCGAGGTATTACATAAGGGCATTGCATGTAGCAAAACTGGAATACTTGGTGTGGATGTCATAAGCATGTAGGTTTCAGTCCCCTTCAGATGTGTTATATCAAGTCAGGAAGAGTAAATAATAGCAGAGGGTTGTTTTGGGTTCTTCTGACTTATACATATTCTAGGAAAATAGATACTTTACATTCCCATCTGAGATAAAATCCAATTCTTTTCAAATACTCAGCATTGGCTTCTTGACAATTTCCATTATTTTAAGTAACTAAACACTCCTGGAGATAGAATCTGATCAGAGGACAACTATACAGAAAAAAAACAAAAAACAAAAAACAAAAAACCAACAAATAAAACCAAAAACACTCATCATTGGCAGTCCAGCTCTCTGGACAAGAAAATCTTAGAAAATAAATTTGGAGCTTAGCAGCAACTTATAAACACTGACCCAAGGCTACCAAACAAGCAACAAGTTCCTGTGCTCTACTTCTCTGATGTTGTTTGATCCAAAAAAGAGTGACACCCTTCCTAACCATCCTTTACAGCATTGGCAGCTGTCACTGGCTAGATGGCCTTGACAAGAGTCTCCCTGAGATGGAATATCTCAGCAGCATAAAGTCATCTGGAAGCTTAACAACTATGCTTTACTTTATACACAATTGGTAGCTTATTAGTTTAGGAATGACTGGTAATACAAATTAGAATTTAGGAAACATTGTCTTGTACCTTTTAAGTCCCAGCCCCCCATAAGTCTGTTTCCACTATACAGTATTGATGGAGATAAGTAAAGCCAAAATGGAAGACGAGATATCTCTGAGGGATAAGCCCACCTCCTTTCGTCCAACCACTGGATTGAATTAGACGAACTCACCGGTTTTATAGTTAAGCAATTTTGGACATCAGCACTTTAATCTGGTTCAACCCAACACTACTGGCATCTCTGCAGACTACATTCCCTTCCAGCTTCAGGTTAGAGGCTTCTACTGCTTCCTTTCACAGCCCCTCTGTTGATGTGGAAGCCATTCTTTCAGAAAGTCCTTTCCATTCACCTAAATCCCTCTTGAATCAACTAAAGCCATTTAATTGTCTTTTCTAGAAGGGTCATTGAAAAGGACAGGTCACCACTGCTTATTTCAGTCCCCCCCCCCCATCATCTTGAGGACTAGGATGAAGTTTTCAGTCAGGCTCCATTATCCAAGTAAACACTTCCTCCCCCACAAGGGGCTGTTCCCTTTCAATATGAAGATGCTGTTGACAAGGGGAGAAGAGGGAAATGAACCCCAAGGAGCTCTGAATCTCCCCAAGACTCAGCCTTTTCTCATATAAAGAAAAAAGTTGTAATAAAGTAAAATGTTCCCAGTGTTCTGCAGATCTTCCTTTGGGTGTAGACTCTGGAAAGGGACATTTGTGTGTGCATATGTGTGTACATGTGTGTGCATGTATATGTACTCAAGTATAAGGCTATGGGAATATAGGATTCAAGTGTGAATATGTGTGTTTGTCTGTGTATATGCATGTACTCAAGTGTGAGACAATGGATATATATGTACATATATATGTACATGTAAGCATGTGTGTAAATGTTTGTGTATGTGTGTGCATGTGTGTGTACATGTGTGTGTGTGTTGGGGTGTGTGTGTGTGTGTGTGCATGTACTAAAGTATGAAACAATGGGAATGTAGTAGGATTCAGTACCAAAGAAGAACTTGGCACACATTTCTTTGAAAATCATGTTATTCTATGAATGGAATAGGAAAAAGACCCCCACATATGTAGACATACACACATGCTCACACACACACACACACACAAACACACAGAATCGAAATGTGTAATCCTCTATTTACAATGAGCCCTTGCCTATGAGAAAACATTTTTTTCTTTTCCCACCTTATATAGAGGTTTACACTCAGGGACTAGAGCATGCCAGGGAATTCCCATTGAATACAGCCTCCCAGAGAAACTCTTGAACATGCCCAGTAGAAAATGTGTACAAAAATGTTTAAAGCAGCTTCTTTGTAATATTAAAACAATGAAAATAAATCCAAATGTTCATGGAAAGCAGATTGAATAAGTTGTATTGCCTTGTTACAGAAGATATCATACAAAAGGGAAAATGATCAAAATATTTAATCACCACATGGGTAAGTCTTAGAGGGGTGTTGAGGGTAACAAAAAGCCAATAAACTACACAGCGAGACTTCATTCATGTACAATCAAAAGTCAGACAACCTCCAAATTGCTCATATAAACTGAAACCTAAGTGAATTGTTATCAGTATAGAGTTCAAGACAGCAGTTGTATCTTGGAGGAATGCAGACTAATGTACAAGGAATTGATGTTCCATTTGCTTAAGGAATATGTGGTGTTTCTTAATGTTATTTCAAATATTTATACCTAACATTCTTTTCAATGCACAATATTTTTTAAAATTAACTTTAAAAGCACACTGGGATCAAGTTATGTGCCATTATATTTCTTAGTGTTTATGACTATTTTATAAGCTCTCAGTCTTTAAAAAAATTAAATACAATGAGATCATATTAAAAAAAAAAAACATGGGTTGGTCAAAATGGCTCAGTGGGTAAAGGTGCTTGCTGCCGAGTCTGATGGCTTAAGTTTGATCCCTGTGGCATACATGATAGAAGAAGTGAAATGAATCCCTATAGCTGTTGATTGACAGACATACATGTATTCTCATGGACATGGACTGGCATACACATGTACACAAACACACACACATGTTGTAGATTTGGGTTAACACTTATATTATGTTAATTGGTTTCCCAAAATTGCATGAGAACCCTGCACGTAAAATGCTGAGGGTCCTGTAGCAAGTAGTTTTTGCTACATCACTTGTGATTCCTGCTGATCATACATGCACACCCACCCTGGAGCTATCTTGGATCTGTGAATAGAACACACACACACACACCATTTTTTCTTAAACTTCTTTCACTAACTCAATGACTGACCATTCCTAAATCTTCCCTTGCTACACTAAGCCCAGTCCAGTGGCTTCTGTCCACTTTCCTAAAACTCTCATGGTTGGTTGGTTTTATCTCCTCTGCTACTGTGTCCCCCTCTCCTCTCTCCCTGTCTCCCTACTCTCTTCCTCTCCCTAGCCTGCAGGAACTTGTAAATCCCATCTCTTTCTGCCCAGCCATTGGACACTGTTATCTTTACTGATAGATCTAAAATCAATTGGGGGTGGGGACCTTCAGCATTAGTAAACACAGATCAAAGCATCAGAATAACCCTCCTACGTCTCACCTTTTCTGTCCAATTTTTAAAAAAAAGACTCTTCTTTCAGACATAAATTGATCAGAACCATAACAATCATATCAATTATGAAGTATGATATATGATTAACAACCAGTCCATCATATTTGTCAATTAGACAAAGTACTCTACCATCATTCCTAACTTAGTCATAATTCTATCCCTTAATTATGTTTAGATTTAAGCCTATAACACCATGTGAAAACCATCTGTTCTATTCTATATCATATCTCTCAATGCTAAACAACTTAAGTTTGCTTATGGAACTATAATTAGTCTTCAACCCTGTCAGAAATCTGAGAATGAATTAAATATTACCTGAGTATATAGGAAGTACCAAACAGAGCATCTCAAACTCAAACAAATTGTAGAGACAGCTGACTGTCTGGACATCCCATAATTTCTTAAACGTTGGATCATCTGTCTTCAGCCTTCTGGTCCAGGATTATCTGACAGACCTTTATAAAGCAGGACTGTGAAGGGCTGTTTTCTCTGTCTTGGCAGAGCTATCAGTTGACTATTCTGCATAGTGTGTCCATTTTGGACAGTATTATTTCTACAGATAAAATAGACAATTTCTGCCCAGTGGCTTCCTTACCACAATAAGCAACTTTGCCTGGAGGTAAAGATGCTCAATTCCTCTTTCAAGGAGAAAGAGCAAACTGTCCAGAGCAGACATGTCTCATTGTCAAATGAAACAACATTAAATGTTATATTCTGTGAATTTTTGATGTTTTGAAAGCAATCCATCAATGTAAAGTATCTTGAACTGTTAAACTTTAGCTACTCTTATCCATTTCCATTTGAGTAATTTGAGAACTCTTTATTATAATTATATCAGTATCTGATATAACCATAAGTTTACTATCTGACCCTTAACTTGTGTTACTTAATCACACTAAGCAGTTTGTAACAGCAGCTGTTAGAAGGACTGGGTCTAAACCTTGTATTCTTAAATGATTTGTATTGGCACAATGCCTATCTAAGAGTAATAATATTAATCTCAAATTTTGTATCAATATAGAAATGTATACCAATGAAAAACTTAAATCTATATTAATATAAATTCTGTACTAATGTAAGAAATTATAACTTCAATTTGTATTAAATAAAAAGATTTCTATCAGTATAAGATTATGACTATACAACTCTGTTTAAGAATAAAATTTAGTAATCCATCCCATCTATTTCCTCCCCATTCAAAATTATGACCATTTCCAAATTATTCCTTCAAATGACAACCTATCTATAATTTGTAAAATAACCATTATCAGACACCCAAACCCAGCGAATTTTGAACTGATGACTCTCCATAGCTTCTTCCTGCTAAATAGAGGTGATAAGAAATTCTCTAAAGGGGTAGGGAGGGGTAGAACAATTAGAAAAACAGGTTAGATTTAAGAAAGCTAGCTTTCGCATCTGTTACCCAGTCTACATGTTTGGAAGGTTCAGAGCTTGACTCAAGTTCTGATCAGATCTGTCTGAAAGGTTAGATGAGGCGAGATAACCTGGAATCAGCCGCAATCCCTGAAGCTGTGTTGGGCAGCAATCAGAAGCAGGGGGTCAAGTAGGTCAGTCAGTTCAGCATCTCTCAGGACAAATCTTGCCAAAGCTGTACATTCTGAAATATGTAAATCTCACAACCAAAATTTTAGTACCATTAAGATACTCATATGGATTGTGCAGGGTGCACAGATCTGATAAGGATGAAATTTTGCTCCTTGTTTGAGCAGGTGAAAGACAGTTGTCCTTTTTATGAGTTAATTTTATCAATAACCAACTGCAATAAGTCTTCAGTCATACCGTGTGAAGGATGGCTCGATAAATATTTACCTGTTTGTTTGATTTTCTCAAACTTTTCTAGTTCTTCATGGGGTCTCCCCCTGTCATATCTGATCCTTATGACTCTGGTTGAGGCTTTCTCGCAAAATAACATGTCCTTGTCCAGGAACCAGAAATCATTAACCATTTTTTAGCTTGACCTCTCTCCCAGAGGAATTTTAGTACAACCACCAAACTCATAATCACACTCACTTTGATAATTAAAATAATGCAAAGCAAATAAATCAATCTAAACAAATATTAACCAGTGACACAGTGCTTCTGCTATCCCCTGTCCTGACCTTCATAGGATCAAGGCATAAATTATTTATATAATATAAACTTAAAATCCCTTCTGCTTACTGCAATAAGCCTATTTTCAGGCTCTCTCTTTGTATAACTCTTAAGGCCTAAATTTCTACTGTCTAAGATAGGATAGGCTTCCTACCCTCTACCTTTGATATAATTTTTTAAGATTGAATGCCTCAATATTTCTATTTCCTTGTATTTTACTTTAATTAAAATTCCTTTTGCTTTACTGTATCACTCTCCCCTAACTTCTCTCTTTTGAGGAGCTTAGTATCTTCTCATGTTTAAATGTTTAAGAACACTTAAACAATTACTATTATTCTCCCTACAATCCTTTAAAAACAGTTAAATCAAATGTTAAAAACCTGTCCTTTGATATTTTGCTGTCTGGAGACAAGGCAACTTTACTGTTTCTCATCCCATCCCTCCTAGCATTTAGGGAACCAGTCAGCCTATCTGCACAGCAGGAGCTCATAGCCTCTTGGCTTAAGCTCTCTCAGGGTGGTGGCTATGTTACTTTGTTTTAGTTTAGGAGCACTGGAGCCATGTGACTTGGCTCAGCTCACTGAAAAACCAATTCTCCCTCCTTTGTGTGTGTGTGTGTGTGTGTGTGTGTGTGTGTGTGTGTACCATCCAAGAAATTAACACTGAATTCTCACCTTTCATGTGGCATACCATCCAGCAGGTTAACAGTTCTGACTGGCAAAGAAAGTTGCCTGCAGTCAATGGTTGGGCAGTGAGACAATGGCAGGACTTTAGGATTCTCAAGAAAAGGAGGATTTAGAATTGCCATGCTGGGAAAGGAATAAGATCCATGCTTGAGAGCTGCAGAAGAAAGAGTATACCAATGATATAGAACCAGGGAAGAGTGGCCCCACTGGGTACCTGCTCCCCCATTTGGGTCTAGGGTAGATTTTTATAAGTAATAACTCAGGAATGTTGGAGGGGAGGAGTTAGAAACATAGAAGTTTGGGAGTGGCCAAGCCACTGAGCTGTTTAAAGCATATTAAATATAAGGCGCTCTCTCTCTCTCTCTCTCTCTCTCTCTCTCTCTCTCTCTCTCT